>NW_010167351.1:0-6059 GCF_000695765.1 Mesitornis unicolor
GGTACAGTGACACACAGGGTGAGGTTCAGCTTAAGACACCTTGTCTGGGTGCTTGCATCTGCTTCTCTGGTCTGGAGAGAAAGAGGCTGAGGGGCGACCTTGTTGCTCTCTGCGGCTTCCTGAGGAGGGGATGTAGAGAGGGAGCTGCTGATCTCCTGGTACCCAGTGGCAAGATGTGTGGGAATGGTTCAAAGCTGCACCAGGGGAGGTGCAGACTGGACATTAGGCAACGTTTCCTTACCAACAGGGTGGTCAGATCCTGGAACAGGCTTCCTAGAGAGGTGGTCGATGCCCCAGCCCTGTCAGTGTTTAAGAGGCATTTTGACAATACCCTTAACAACACGCTTTAACTTTTGGTCAGCCCTAAAGTGGTCAGGCAGTTAGTTGGACCAGATGGTCATTGCAGGTCTCTTTCAGCTGAAAATATTCCCAATCCTATCCTATCCTATCCCGAGCTCCTCCTTTCCCTAGCAGTCCATGCTGAGGAAATCTCTGATGACATTTCTTCCCAGCCTTGCAATAGCAGAAGGTATTGAACAGGTGACTGTGTTGCAGCCTCACCACTGGCTCTGTCACTTTGAGGGAAGGAGGTGCATACCTTCTGATGGGGGTGAGAGCTGTGGATCATCTCAAGATGACTTGACCATCTGAACATTTCCAAAAAGCGTGTGTGAAATACAGTTTTTGGAAGTCGTCTGTGTTCATCCAGTTTTAATTTACCATTTACAGCAGAAAAAGGCTTTTTTTCCTAAATTAACTTACTTTATATTACGTGACTTTCTTTTTAAATACCAGCATGTCTCTATGGTCTTTCTCTGGTCCTACATCTTCCAAGTGATGTCTTCCTGCATTATATTAAACTATTATATTAAAGCACAAGCCTCTTCCTAAATTATAAATGCTTGTTTCTCATCAATCCCTATTAGCCATTTTCAGCTACACTTAAAAAGATTGTGTTTAATTCAGGAAAGTAGTCAGGGATCCTTTGTCAATACCATACGCTTCTCAGGCCATCAGGTAAACGTTGTTTAACACCAACGCTACACTGGATGGATTCATGGCCCTTGTTCGGTCTTTCTGCTTCCTGCTGCAGTCAGCCGGACTAAGCTCAGTATTGGGCCTTCTCGAAGCTTGGCCAATACCATTTTCTCCTTTATATTATTTGTGTAACTGTGTTTAGTTCTGCCTCTTCAAAAACCTGCACATTATTTATTTTGGCTGACATTTTAACATAAATATTTAGTTGAGGCAGCCACAAATAAAACTCCTTTTAGATAATCTTGTATCTCTCCTGTGACTCCCAGCAAGAATTTGCTTAGTTCAGTGTTGTTATAGATGGGATTCGTCATCGATGCTGTTACTGTTACACTTACATATTCCTAAAAATAGCACTTCCCCAGCCTGTTCACATTCCTATGCCATAGGTGCAGGCACCAGGTAAGGTAAGAGACACTGTTGAGGTCATTAGAAGATCCGCCTGGACGTGTTCCTGTGTGACCTGGTCTAGGTGATCCTGCTCTGGCAGGGGGGTTAGACTGGATGATCTTTCGAGGTCCCTTCCAACTCCTAATATTCTGTGATTAAACTTGTGCCTAGCAGTTCTGAACAGACAGTGTAAGCCCACGTCCATTTTTAGTGCCTGTGGTTTTATCTCCTGACTATTAGACCTTTTGTTTAGCACTTCTGAATAAATAATTGGTCTTTTGCTAAATATTTTTTGCCAGTGTATTTTGGGTGCAGGTTTCATTGGCAAAGCTCAGATCTCCAGGCTTAAGATGTAATTTGAGGAACTGACTGGAGGTTCATTGCAGAAGAAAAACATCAGTAATGGCACTGAACAGCATGACAGAAATGCATAGACTTCTTCAGCTATAGGAGGAACGTCAGGCCAGTTAAATCCCAAATGGAGATTACGGTGTATTTAGCATCTCTAAAGGTCCTGGGTGGTTTTTACACAATATCTGTAAATTTTTAGTATTTATTCTAATACTGTTGAAGTCCTTCTGAAAGTTAACAAAACCTAGGGCAGGGTGTAGGTGCTTTTCATTGATCCATTCCACACTCTCACATACTACCAAAATATTAACATTTCAAAAGAATCTCCGCAGAACTGTAGTTGTTACCTGTCACAACTCATTTCCCCTTTCTGTAGTATTTTTTTTCTAATTTCTTTCCTCCATTATTCTTACATTCTCATTTTGCAGAAATTTGTCATAAGAAAAGCCCAACATTGCCAAATAGTGAATGGTTTCAGGAAGGTAAATTAACAAAGTAAGAATATTGTGATACTTAACCCAAAACACTGCCCTACCCTCCGCTGACTTGTGGCACAGAGTCCAAAATACTGCCTTTGCAAGAAATTTCAGTGTGTTTTCTAGTTCTTAGCATGACTTGTTTTGAGCTGCACTGAACTGATTTTGTTGTGGCTTTGGTAAATGCAATTGTAGCGTTCTGATGATGTTGACATCTGTACACAGGCTTCCATATGAACAACATATGTGGAAAAAGTAAGAAAAAAAATATAATTCTAGAACTAGATAATATTCACTCAAGAGCTTCTATAAAAAGACTGAAATGTGAACTGCATGTTATGATCTTTGACTTTAAGCTGAGTCTGGAATCAGGAAAAATGTCACGTCAATAATGTGATACCAGTTCTTGAAAATAATTTCTCTGGGATCCAGAGATTTCAGACCAATAGATCTGATGCAGACACCTACCAGGCCAATTAAAAAAACCCCAACCAACCAACCAAAAAACCTGTAACAGAATAAAAATACAGGCATCTGTGTGATATCAGGAAGGAGTCAATGTATCTTTTGGAAGGGGAACGTCAGTAGACATCTTTGGATACAATAAGTAATTATATTAGCTCATGTCAAAAAAAAATGTATCAAAGGCTATTAAAAATAAATACGCTACCTTGTTTCAGTATGTCTCTGAAATAGAAATTGCAGTGGTCTGGGAGGACAACCTGTGTGCTTGGCCAGCTCAGCCCTAGCTGCCTTGATGTCTTGTTGGAGGGGAGATTAAGATGCACCTTCTGATCTCTGTCACAGAATCGCACCAAAATGGCTACACGCACACAGATAATGAACTCAGACAAGCTTTAATCTGCAACTGAAATGAAGCAGACAAAACTTCATTCACCAAAACAACATCCCACTGACATTTAACAAATACAGGTTCGATATGCTGCTTGGGAATATTACCAGACACAGCTGAGTTAAGAATTCTTAAGTTTTTGGCCAAACGATCCAAAATGTGCACTCACTCACTCACTCACCAAAAAAGGGAGGACTCTCAATCTCGAGAAGTTACCTTAAGGGAAGAGTCCCCGACTGCAGACCCGCTGCTCCGAGGAGGACCGACTCCAATGAGTCTCCGTCGGGGCCCCGTTTATACCCTGGTCGCATCTGATCTGTGGTCAATACATGGTCGTGTCAGCCCCCTATTGGCTGAGGACCCCAACTTTCCCTCCTTTGACCCCCACTGTGTGGACCAGACATGAGCTGTGAGGGGGCAGGCAGTCCTGGTGCCTCCACGGCCAGAAACTTTAGCACGGTCTTTGTTGGGTCTTTCTCAGGTCTTTAGCAGGGTGGGTGCATCTGCCACAATCTCACATGGCCTTTTTCTACTCAAAATTGCTAAAGCAACTAGATAGCTGCCTTCTAGCGCTTGTTTATCAAAAACAAATTCACACCAGCCTGGCACACAACCTATGTGGCTCACCCTTCGTATTGTGAGGATGGAAAATAGCCTGACACTGTCTCTCTGCCATGTGTGGCATTTGACTTGCAAGGGAGGAAGGAAAGGGGAACCGGAGGTCTTTGCTGGGGCCCTACCTTACATACTCCAGCGCCGGACAGCAAGCAGGGCCATGTGGAAGAAAGGGAAGGGGGAGCTCAGAGTTGTCTAGGGGCTCTCGGGGGCCTCTCCCTCCTAGGAGAGATGAGGATCGGGGCTTCAGTGGGTCTCAGGCCTTTTGTGTATGGTTCATGCAGACCAGGGAGTCATGTTCTGCAGCGTCTCCTAATGGAGGTTGGTCGACTGTGTCTGGGAAGAGAGCTCAACACAAGACAACACAATAAGAGAAAGGAAAGAGGGCGTGATAGCAATCGTACAGCTGAGCTGATGGGCTGTGCTCTGTTCCAGCATTAGCTGTTTGTGTCTCCTATTTTAATTTTCTGAATGGGACAGGGAATTTGTCTTCATATACCCCACACGGTGGAGACACTAATGTTGTTCAACTGGTGGAGCTCTGCAAAGTCTCTACAAAGTCTGCAAGTCTTCTACAGATTTTATGCAGAATATTTGTAGTTGACTTTAAAATATATACATATTTTTAAAGAGGGTGTAAAAAAAATGAAGCTTCCCACTTTTGTGTGTTTCTTTTTGTATCTCCTGCCTTCTGCACATGCTGGGAGGCAATTATTGATTGACTCATGTCAATATGCATTTTTGTACCAGCATCTAAACCTCCTCTGAAGTTAATCTTTACTCTTTTGGGAAGTATTTAATTTTTCTAATCATGACTGCTAGTTGGAATTGGGAAAGGAACACTGCATTCACAGCTGCAGTCCAAGATCTCCTGTGCTTGTGTCCATTTGAATCAAATACTATAATATTTATATATGTAACAGTAATGAGCTTCTGGTAGTATTTACATAGTTTTAGATAAGATCTGCAAATGAGACGTGTTCAGTGAGACCAGGATGTGGCCTAATGAAGTGTAAACCACAAAATATATCTGGAATATATTTATTTCTTAGTTATGAAGCAGTGAAGAGGTTTGGGAGAGAGTTAAACTGTTGAGAGACAAACCAGCTCTTGGCAAGAAGACGGTATTTTCTGTCATCAGGAAGCTGATGAACTTCAATGAAAAGCCCAAGCGGATGCAAAAAGACAGGGTGCATTCTTTTAAGTCACTTGGAATTTATCAGATAAGGCTCCATAAGTTTCCCATTTTACACATATTCTTTCTGTCATATAAAACAGTAATAACTAAACAGTAATCACTGGAGAATTTTAAGTTTCTGCTCTCACCATTTAAGACTCAAACGCCATCACCAACTTGCTAGTCACGTTTCCAGCTGATTTTTAACATTCTGTATTACATCAGGTTATTAATTAATGACTTTAGTTTTTTCCTTTTTAAGCATTGTTGTATTTTGATGTTTGATCTAATTTTGTGCATAATCAGTGGCTTTCGTCAAGTTAACAATTCACAGGGCGATTTCCATATTGCTAAATGTCAGTGACCTCAGGACTCGTTAAGAAACAGGGCAACAGACAATTCAGGGAAGCTATCAAGCTAGTGATTTCATTTTCATTATTTCATTCAAGTTTTTCATTAAATTTATTTTAAAAGCAAGAAAGCAGATGGCACCAAAGTCAGCTGCGATGTAACCAGACACAATTCCCATTCCTCGAGGGTGCTCTATCTACTTGCAGCAAAGCTGAATTTGCAAAACAAAGTTACTATTGTGGCAGTAAAGCTCTCACGCCACTCTGAGTTTGCACAAAGGCGGGCTGCGAGCCTGCATTTATTCGGTGTCACTGGCAGAAGGAGCAAGCACGGAGCAGGTGGCAGCTCCTCCCGCCTGGCCACCCCGGCAAGGGGAGGAGGCTCAGACCCTGCTGCACCCCCATGCAGGAGAGGCTGGGGTGCAGACTTGGAAATGCATTCTGCTTCTTTGGCCATCGTATTTGGCAGCGTTACCATGGGGTACATGCTCACTTGCAGCGGGCAGTGTGCCCAAAGTCTCAGTCAGGTGGAGGATGCAGTATTTCCCGCAGATATGGCTGTACAAGCCCCCATCCCAAACCTGATTCCTGCTCCCACAGGTGCGTGCTGTCTTGCTGGTGCTGCTCGACACGGCCATCAGCACGGCTGGGGGAAGCTCAGCAGCATTTCTCTGCTGGCAGGAGGCATTTCTTGTCTCCTTGGGGTCACACTTTAGCGGAGAGCCTGCGGGCAGCGTTCCCCCATGCCCTGGGCTCCTGGTGCTGCCTTGCTGCTCCCGTCTCTCACACAGAATCACAGAATCACAGAACGT
>NW_010167352.1:0-1137 GCF_000695765.1 Mesitornis unicolor
GCTGCTAGGGTATGTCCTTGTAACAAGCCCCGCTGACCTTTACCAATTTTTATTTCCTTATTACTGTTGATGGAAATGGGGAGAGAGAGAGAGGCAAGATCCACATTTCTGTAAATGGGAAGCTGAAGTTTGGCCACTGTTGATGAAAATACAATTAGGATTGACAGGAACAGAATGTAGTGGTCCTTGTCAACCCAAGAAGGCTTGACCCTGTGTAGTTTGACCCTGACACACTGACAGTCTTAACTGCAGCCCAGAGATCTGATGTATGAATTAGCTTTAAGCTGAGATTCATCAACAGTAACCAGGCTTTCAGACTGTAGCATAGACAGACCTGTGAGCTCTTGAGCAAGAGTCTGCTTATCTGAGGACATGAACTACCAAACTCTAAAGTGTGCACAGTAAAAGTTGGGTTCACGTCCAGTACTTTGGCTAATCCCTCATCCACACCTTCTTGGCATCACATATACTGAAATCACTTCATCCTCTTTGGAGACCAGCACATTTCTGCTGTAAGTGCATATGAGTTTGGTGAACAGATAGATGCAAGGAAAGACCTTTTATGTGATGACATTTGGAACATTTAAAATTCAAAATGGGTATAAGACATGTCCACATGATTTTACATACTCCTACACATACCAGAAAAAGAAAAACACAACTTGTTATTACCTATTTGGGACTGAGCTACCAAAGTAGACTTGCGGTCACAGAGGGGGGAAAACTGAAGACCTAAAGCAGCTTCCTTGTCTCCCTATAAACAATAAACAACAATGTTTAATATTATAAGAACATAATTCATAGAGGGACAGAGAGACAAAGGAATCTGAACATTCTTAGTATTTATCCACCTGATTACTCTGTTCACTTACATTCCTACATCAAAATGAGCCACAGACTAAAAAAACCTTCATTATTAATCTTCAAATTTTCAAGAAAAGCAAAAGTCAAAATTCTAACTTACATCTGACACTTTTTATGTATGCGAGAAAGTTCCCCGCAGGAGCAAGGCATCTGCCAATACAACTTAACATGTATGAAGCCCTTCAATATTCACAATTTAGTCCTGCTGATCCCAGATGTAATGGGACTGGAGACAGTTAGATATGTTTGTAATAGTATGCCAAATGCTAAGTG
>NW_010167353.1:0-278 GCF_000695765.1 Mesitornis unicolor
CTCCCCAGCTTTCCTGTAGGTCCCCTTCAGATACTGGAAAGCTGCTATAAGATCTCCCCTAAAAGATCTCCCCAGAGCCATCTCTTCTTCAGGCTGAACAACCCCAACTCTCATCCTGTCTTCATAGGAGAGGTGCTCCAGTCCCCTGATCATCTTTGTGTCCCTCCTCTGGACCCGCTCCGGCAGTTCAATGTCCTTTTTGTGTTGGAGACTCCAAAGCTGGACACAGTACTCCAGGTGGGGTCTCACCAGAGCAGAGTAGAGGGACAGAATCAACT
>NW_010167353.1:468-702 GCF_000695765.1 Mesitornis unicolor
TGACCTTGTGGGGGTTGGCCTGGGCTCCCCCCTCCAGCCTGTCCAGGTCCCTCTGGATGGCATCCCTTCCTTCCAGCGTGTCAATCGCACCACACAGCTTGGTGTCATCAGCAAACTTGCTGAGGGTGCACTTGATCCCACTGTTCATGTCGAAGATGTTAAACAGTGCCAGTCCCAATTCCGACCCCTGAGGAACGCCACTTATCACCAGCCTCCACTTGGACATGGAGCTGT
>NW_010167354.1:0-25930 GCF_000695765.1 Mesitornis unicolor
GGGGCCTCAAACAAGAATGCACTCAAGGACACGATTTTTGTAACCGTGACTGATGCATCCCAGTACACTGATAACGTTCCAGTACATTGTGAAGGACTACGGATAAACCAGCAGAACCGAGATAAGGAACCTGAGGAATCTACAAATAAAAATCTTAAGAGCCCAGGAAAGACCATATATGGGAGAAAGACTCAGAGTTCATGGAAAGGACATTAAGAAGTGGTGGTTCAGAACCACTAGGGACCAACAGAGACCACCAAAAGACCTCATGTATGCAAGCGCAGTTTGCAGATACTTAAATGTATTCTGTTTAAATTCCTACCAATCATTGTAACTTAGATTGCTTAATCCTGAAACTTTTGTGTATAAATATGCCAAGAAAAGCGGCCTTAGTTGTGGGTGCATGGGCATTAAATCCATCCGTACACACAACATAAAGGATGCCTGCTTCTTCATACTACATTGCTGTTAAGAGGTTTCTTATTCCCAATTTCGGTTGCACTCGAGGAGAGTGCAGACAGAGGATGAAGCTGAAGCTTGTGTGATGCTCCCTCTGCAGGAGAAGCCCTGAATGCAGTATGGTGCAGACCCAACCCTGCAGTCACCTGATCTGGAAAAAAAAAAAAACCCCAAAACCCAGATTTACACTCCATACCCAGAAAAAAGGTGAAAAAAGAACCCACACAGCAAGGATCATGTTCCAGAAGGAGCTGCCCTGCATGGTATTGACCCTATAGAGGAGGAGCTCCACTCTTACTGTGTCATTCAGTTCTCTGCTCCTTTGTCAAGGTACAGCTGTCAAAGGCTGAGGGTACATCTTTAACCCAAATTCTGAACTTCCCACTATAATCGGGGCACATGAATTTTGTAGAAGCCACTGCAAGTCTAACTTGGCCTTGTCTACTCTAGAAATGTGGAGCTCATCCATGCAGATTGTCCCCAGTAAATGCATCAACACTACTTTGAAACCACACTTAAATGAGTGTTTCAATTACAAATAAAATTTTGACTTATTTACATAATCTTCCATATTCACAGCACAATACATTCCTCACATACAAGTTTTTATTAAGCTTCTCACATGTAATTAAGCAAATATACTACATCTGACATGCTAACAAGGTTGTCAGGAGCCAACTTTTTTCCCCTCCAGACATCTGTAGCAGTTGAAGTTCGATGGATTTCACATAAACGTTTCAAAACTTGTTTCCAGTTCTAAGCACAGTGATAAAACATTTGCCAGAAGTTCTAACCTTAATGACACAATGTGCCAGAAACATACAAAATACAAGAAACTGGAAGAGCACATCAGATAAAGCAACATGTAGGAGAACAGATCTTGTAAAAGGACTATGTTGCAGTATGACACGGTGCACCTCAGAACAGATTTCTGGGGTCTTAAACAGGAATAGGTTTGCTAATGGTACAGGCCTTTAACACAAAAAATAGTGTAGCAGATGCTTCTGATGGTCAGCCTACAAGGGAAGCAACACTAGCACTTGAGAGCAAGTCTCTTGATGCCCAAAAAAGAACCACTTACACGCTCAGGCTTATTTTTACAGTCCATGCTTTATCAGTGTAAATGTGCCACCACCATGTGAATTAAGATGAATCTATTCACAACTGATCAAAAGTTCAGAACAGCATCTTACCACACTAACGTCATACACAAAAAGCAAGACTGAAAACGTTGTTGTAACTGAAGCAAACCAGCACTATCAGGCATGTCGCTTCCATTTGTGATGGCCAGAAGTTTCCTAGGTGGATAATCCACAGACAAATCTGTAAGTTTTACATGTTACGTATGACCCTATCCACATCTGTTGTACGAGGAACACACTCACAAGACAGTGTGTTCCTACCCCTGTGTGATCCCGCTATAAGTAACTTGTTTAAAGGCTGCTGAAGCAGCGGTCCTTGCTTTAGGTGGGAGTGATCCTCCTATCTGGTGTCCCGTGCAGGCAACACTTAACTGAAATAATCACAAGGGAGTGGAGTAAGAAGCTCCAGTTTGGCAGCAGCAGTAGATTCATAATGATTAACTTGAGCGGTAGTTACAGATCCAGAGGAAATTATGTATCTACAGTATATGTACAGTATAATTAACTTCTCAAAAGAGTTTTTTCATTGCTATATTTTAAAGGTTGCCTTCAAATTACAGATAAGTCCTTTAAATGCTTGAAAGGCATAAAAATTCCCCTTCCCACACAAAACCCCAAACAATGTATTTTAGTTTCAAAAATATTTTGAACTCACAAACAAGCTTGGTATCAGTTAATCTGGTAAAACAGCTACGTGCTAAATAAAAGCACATCTGGTGGAGGGAGAGCGCAGAGAATGTTACAGGTGTGCTTAGTTTTTCCTTGCAGCATCTGGCAGTGGGTAGCAGGACAGAGGAAGGAATCTCAGTGGGTCTCCTCCTGTGTCTGTTCTGCAATAGTTTCTGTGGCACTGGCGTTGGCAGCAGAGTTGAGGACTTCTCCAAAGTCTCCCCCGGCAGGTTTGCTTCCTCCAACTTTAGACTAGAACACAAGAGATAGCCTCAACATAAAACAGCAGTTACTTGGCATATCAAACACACTTAGCTGTGTAAAACCAGTACCTCTGCATGAGGAAGTTAAATAACTTTTCAGCAGAGCAGCTTTTCCAGGACTGGGCTACCTTCACCATACTTGAGAGACAAGTGTTTAAGTGTCATGAGGAAAGCAATCACCAGCAGCAGGTTAACATCACAGTCTCTCCTCTCACTTTGAGATACACAAAGCACGAAGCAGCCCCAATTCCAGGGAGTCTGAAGGTTGACACACCCTCAGGTAAAAATGGATACAGGCATGCAGCCTTTCAAGCCATTCAGGCTTTGAAAGATTGAGTTAAAACTCACTTCTGCATTGCTCAAGAAAGAGCCTTGAACAGTTTTCAGTCTCAACAGCAATTCCCAAGATGTTTAGCGGAACATAGCAATGATTTTACTTCCTCCAGGTAATGTGTTTGCTTTTTCACTTCCCTCTACAGCATACACCCCATGGGATGGGCAGGAGTCATGCCAACTCATTTGCAAGGGAATACCCAGTTCCCCATGCTGTCCCTCGGATGCTTCTCATCCAACCCAGTGTGCCCATGAAAAGTCAAATCTGCCTCCAGTTACATGTATTAGTTACTTTTAAAGAGATTTTTTTTTTTTTTACCTGGAGAAGCTACTGATGGTTGTTTCTGGCACTTGAGGCTTTTATGAGTAAATTTTATAAGGTACAAAGACCTTGTGTATTTTATGCCAGAAATAAGAGCAACATCCCATGGTATACTACCATGTAGGACACCAGTGCTTAGAAAGGCATGGAGATAAAAGCCTAGACCATTCTGGATACATACCAGTGAGTGTGTTATGCTAGCTGTTTGTGCAGGTTAGCTCACTGTTAGTGCTTCTAGCTAAAGGCATCCAAAAAGCCCATTTTTTATTCTCAAATCATTAGGTAGAGAAACCACTTCCACAGTATTTCAGAAGAGGTCATCTAAGCGCCTTCAACAGTTCACCAATAACTAACAAACAGGCTACCCAGAGTCCACTTCAGTCTTTTCTCTAGATCCACAGCTCCACAGTCACCAAGGTGTTTTAGTAATGCTTACCTTCAAACTTTCAACTTTTTCCTCAAAGGATTTGAAAGTAGGAGAATTTCTAGAAAAAATTAAAAAAAAGAACCACAGAATTAAAAACATACCTGGTTAGTCTGTAAGTATCAAAAAACAAGCAGACAAGTTGCTTTTTCCAATGTCAACGTAAGTTTTGTTTGTTTGGGGTTATTTATTTATTTTTTTTTTAAGGGTAGCCTAAACCTAGTTTAGATCTGGATCTTCCCAAGGATGACAAAACCAGAGTTGCAGCTCATTTGTACCTCTGACAACTAAGCATCGCCAGGTGCAGCAATAGGATCTTTCATCACTAGCAAGTATTTTAGGTTTAGCTTATCATTCCCAGTGATTTCAAATGGGTTTATGGCTTAAAGGATTTGTTCAGAAAAGCTTAGTCATCCCTTCTGGTTAGCCTACTATGTTATTGCTGAAAAAAAAAAAAACTTGTCAGAGTTTTTCACTTGTTATAGGAAAACCTGTTTAATTTAATAGGCTATGTGTTCAATTAACAAAATGTGGTTCACAGTGGCATTTTCTGCTAACGTGTTAAATTTTAGGGAGACTCCCCCTTACAAGTGCTGGAGACAGCTGTGATTACTAAATTATAAGTTCTGCATATGAAGGGCACAAGAGCTCAGGATCCTCAATGCTGAGGGCCAGTGCATTATTTATTGGGGTCAGAAGAGTGGCTTAATACTCCTACTAGCTGTCCCTGCTATTTGAAGTTTGTGCAACAGCTTGTACACCTCTTCTGCCTTTATGCAGCATGGAAAATGCTTGCTTCAGTGGACCGAGACTATGGATTCATAGCAGACTCAAAAAAACACTATTATATACAGATGAAAGATGGGAGAGTTGTGTTGTTCTGTTTTGTTCTCAAAAGATGTATCGAGCTTCCCTTCCCCTCTTTGCTTGGTATTTGTGTAGGTCACTCCCACATAGCAGTACTCTTTCATTTGGGAAAGCACAGTAACATATATATCTCAAACCAGATTCTCTAAGGAAATAGAGGGACACAGTGCCAAGCAAGGGGAGAGAAAAGGCAAGCACTCCAAGTCACCAAGAGACTTTTTGTGAGTATTTTTAATTCACTTTCATTGTTCTAAAACAGATGTTAAGCTATTGCCTGTTAAATTTGGAATCATTCAGTAGCATTACATTTCTAACGGGCAGGGAAAAGTTATCACACTTCTCCAAAGAGCAGGAAAGTGCACTTGGCCACATTTCAGATCTGGATAACCACCACTATTATGCAAAAGTAAAACAAATTTTACCCTATATATTAGTACAGAAAATCCATTAGAAAGTTGGGTGGTTTTTTGATTTTGTTTTAAACCTATGTTAGTGGACTTAAGTTCAATTTAACACCATTCACACATGAAAATAAATAAACCCAACAGCTGGATTATGCATACATTACCTCATAATAGGCATGCTAATTGAATGTTGTATGGAGCGTATACTAAATGCCAGCATTAAGAAAAAAGAAAGAGAGAAGTTAGTTTAAGTGATAGATAGAGAACAGATTGGCTCAGAGAGCTGACTTCTGAATACTATCTGGTAAACAGCCAAACAGTCTTACATGGTTACTGCTTGGTTTTGCTTGTGAAAATTGCTTAGCCATGCACACACGCAAGTACAACAGAGCAAAAGCTGCAGCAACTTTTTTTCCTTTTTAGAAAGATTCAAGTGCCATGCTTGTTAGTCCATATTCTCCTTAGCTGCAACAGTGTCTACTCAAGCAATGAGGGACATGCTGCATTTACAGTTTTGACAATATCAAGTAGAAAGTGAACACTCAAGAGTCTTTCCAAACAACTCCTCTTCCTACTGAAAGAATTATTCCTACATTCAGAAGGCTTCCATTCCAATTCAGTGTAAGATTTCCATACCCATCAATACAAAATCTACTCATCGATATAAATTACCTAGCGAGGGCAGTCACTTTAATCCATATTCAAGGTCAGGTTTAGGGTTGGTGCAGGGAGACAGTGCTAGTTTCAACCTTCTTCTGAAATCCATGGAGGATTTCTGTAACTTGCCAGCATTGCTATACCATTACTGTTTCTTAGTGGCAACACACATGTGCTCCTAGTAGGTGAATGGATATAGATTAAGGAGCTTGCAAATAACTTTGTTTGTAGCTACAGTGTGCTGGGAATCAGCTACGTGAAGGCCAAACGCTGTCCTGGCACATGTCACTAATGCGTGGCCATGTTTCATCCCTTTCCCCAGCACCACTTCTGCTGTGTTTCATCCTCACAGGCAGTCTGGCTTCCACAAGCTCTACCAGAGAGACAGAAGCTGGTTGTCTTCCGGAGCTCTGCGATGGGGATTACTGTGGATTCTGGTCTTGCATGTGCCACGTTTGAGTACAGAACTAGGCTGACACTAACTAGTTCTTTGTCCGGTCATGCACAGCCACTTCCCCTCACACTGCAGGAAGTGCCTCCCTGCAAGAAATTTAAGGCTAAAGAATGAAAGTTACCTTCTTTGCCCCACATACATTTACAATCTGTAGACCTCCTCACACCAAAAAGCAACAGCCTATGGTGTATTTCAGATCTTTTAACAGGTGTCTAGGGAAGTTTATTTTAATCTCATAGAGATCATTTAATGGAAGAACTATTCGTACATCCGTGAAGGATTTACTTGCTGTTGTACAATACACTTATGTATACTCAGTATCCATTCTGCAAAATGCCACAATAAGACAGTATATACTTTTATCACAGAATTATCTGGTTTGCAAGAGAACTGGATTAGATAAGTGCGATTGATCTTTTTGTAAGATAAAATTGCCTGTTCTACAAGTGGTGCAAAGAAGCACGATTAAGCCTTGAAAAGCTTTACAAAGAAGAAAACTTGTGTTCCTTGTCACAGATGACAGAACGCCACATCAAAGCACTCGCTCAGCTAGGCCATCAAGTTGGGCGGTTTGAGGAAGAGAAGCACTTTTTATAACCCACACAAGCAAACTCCTAGCTTTAAAGAGAATATAAAACAAAAACAGACACAGTAAGTTGCTCTCAAGCCTTCCATGTATTTTGTAACGCATTAAAAGCTTTCTTATCCTTTACATGATTATTTTTATAGCTACTGCATTTCGCATTTTGAAAATGCACAAGGAGGTATGCCAGTGTCTCCTGTCTGGAAAACATGGGCTTAAGAGTGCATAAGCACTAGTTATTTGCTTTTGTTATTAAGTTTCCAGCTGATACACGATGATATTTAGGAGGCCATGATCATATCAGATTTCCAAAGCAAGCACAGAAAGTGATTCTGCAATCTCAGAACAGGGCAAAGATGAGGACTTCTGCTCCATAACATGCAAGCAGTGCAAGAGGAGCTAAGTGCAAAGTCATGATTGCTCAGAAAATCTGCCCAGAGCTACCGCTTGGTACTGCCCCTGTTTTGCACGTAATACTGATGTTGCCTACACAAGGATGGCTAGCTCATCAAAAGCTCACAAGCTTCTTATAAAGGAGAATAAAGGTATTAAGAGAAACCCAAGAAGGAACAGAGTTCGTTTTCAGCATAACCAAAAACAGAAGAAACAAAACAAAACGGAAGCAATAATACACTGACTTCGCACTACCAGTCCTCTCTCTCCCTCTCTATTTTAGTACTGAGTTCACAGCTTCACCAGCTTTCGCAACTCCCTCCAAAATCACTTTGCACCACAAGAATGAAGACCTGCATGAGATATTTCCTGCATGGAACATGTGGAAATACTCCAGCACAGAAGAAATCATGTCATTACAGCTGAGAAGTCCCTAAGCTAAAAGAGTACAAGAAAAGCGAAGCCAGGGGGAAGAAGCCACTGAAGAGTTTAACAGAAATGCACTTGCATATTCAGTATTTGTTCAAGTACGTATCACGCTTATCAATCCTCATTTCCAGGAAAGAATCTGGGCATCTAAAACCTTCTAAAGTTCATACCTGTCCAGTCTTAAAAGTAGACACCACTTGGGCAGTCACATAACCCTGGGACCTGAACTCAGTTTGAATCCCATATGAACGTTGTCCTCACGAAAGCAAAAACTCAAAGGTTTTAAATCTGCTGTTTAAGTGCAACCAAGACCTTGAAAAGCATTAATTATTCCCACTTATTTTTCTTTTTTCAAGCCCAGCTACCTTGAATTTCCATGGCCATGATTCTCCCCAAGAAGCACACCAACAGCATGGACTCCTCTGTTACATTTCCTCCCAGTGTCCCAGTTTCTGACAGAGTACTCAACACCCACCTAGCCACTAACTTGATTAATTAGGACACTCTCAAGGTATCACATTCCTGAAGCCAGAAGAAAGCTATGAGTCTGTGCTTGTCCTTGTTAAATGCAATAGTCTAATGCTTGTAGGGGAACACCATAGCCCTAAGGGAGAAAGGTGAACCCTGTTAAGTGAATAGCCGAGCTCTGCATCTGAAAGGTAGAGAGACATCTTCAGGCTCCCTTTGTCTTACTGATGCTAAAGGGGAGGTATTTTGGTCTATTCTTACACTTGAGCAAACTAAGCCCACTTCAGAGTCTGAGTTCTGAGAGAGTCCTGTGCTGCTGCTCGTCTCCTCCCCAGGCACTGCCCTGGGGCTACAGCTCCCAGTCAGTGTTCTAGGAGACAGATCCCTACTATAGGGATCCTACTGCTGTCTGTAGTAGTGAGAGAATACAGAAAAGATGAAGCCAGACTCAGAGGTGTGCAGAGATGGGATGAGAAAAAGTGGACAGAAGTTGCTACACAGGAATTTTAACTACTGGAAACTTAACATTGAATATTTGCTTAGGGTGGGCAGATAAAAGGCAATGCAGACAAGGTAACTAAAATGCTCAGTCTCAGAAGCCACTGAAGTAATCAACTCAAAGATAAGGACTGTTTTACTGGACAAACTGAACAGAGAATGAATAAACTATTTTACATTTAGACTCTAGTGATTTGATTAGTCACAATGCTAAACAACCATTGTCTACACACAAAAAAGGGAAAAATTCTACTCTGTCAAGGCACAAACGCTGTACAGACAAGGAGAAGGAAGAATTCTGCATGCCATTGACCTCAAAACCATATTCTGTCTCTTCACAAAACCCTGCAGAATCATTTTAACAGATTTGTAGAATCAGAGAATCATTAATGTTAGAAGAAATCTCGAAGATCATCAGTCCAACCATCAACCCAACACCACCATGCCCATTAATCCACGTCCCAAAGTGCCACATCTACAAACTTCTTGGTGACTCCACCGCTTCCCTGGGCAGCCTGTTCCAATGCTTGACCACTCCTTCAGTAAAGAAATTTCTCTTAACATCCACTCTAAACCTCCCTGGCACAACTTGAGGTCATTTCCTTTCAGCCTTATTGCTTGTTACTTGGGAGAAGAGACCAATACCCACCTTGCTACAACCTCCTTTCAGGCAGTTGTAGAGTGGTAAGGTCTCTCCTCAGTCTCCTCTTCTCCAGACTAAACAATCCCAATTGCCTCAGCCAATCCTCATAATTCTTGTGCTCCAGACCTCTTATCAGCTTCACTGCCCTTCTCTGGACATGTTCCAGCATCTCCATGTCCTTGTAGTGAGTGGCCCAAAACTGAACACAGTATTATTTGAGGTGCGGCCTCACCAGTGCTGAGTACAGAGGAAGGATCACTTCCCTCCTCCTGCTGGCCACACTGTTCCTGATGCAGGCCAGAATGCCATTGGCCTTCTTGACCACCTGGGCACACTGCTGGCTCATATTCATCTGTCTAGCAGTATCCCCAGGTCCTTTTCTACCTGGCAGCTTTCCAGCCACTCATCCCCAAGCCTGCAGCATAGCATGGGGTTGTTGTGACCCAAGTGCAGGACCTGGCACTTGGCCTTGTTGAAGCTCATACAGTTGGCCTCAGCCCGTTGATTCAGCCTATCCAGGTCCCTCTGCAGAACCTTCCTACCCCCGAGCACATCAACATGCAGGCCCCATTTGGTGTCATTTGCATTCCTTTCTTAAAAGGAAGAGAGACTGATGTTATGTATTCTCAAGATTTCATGTTCTGGAATAGTTACCAGGTGAACATGAAGAAATATTTTTCCTGACATTAATAGAGATTCAGTTTTACATTAACCAACACCAGAGGAAAAAAAGAAATTATCTGTTAAAAAAAAGAAATCTGTCTGTAAAGAAAAAAACTTATTTAAAGATTTTAATGAAGACAGTCTGACTACATGCTTAATTTCAGAAACAGTTCTTGTGCCCACCTTACCTAAAGGAATGTGAAAATGCCTGTAGTCTGCACAATGCCAGAGTAAGCATTAAAGAGAGAAAGGGAAGTTCTGATAAATCTGAATAAAAATAGGTAACTGTGTAGCTGTACCTCAGTGTTTTGTCACTAAACTTCAAAAAGCAAGCAAGAGGTTAATGGCAGCACTTTAAAACAAAGGGCTGATTTTATTACACTGTTTTCCAATGCAGCAATATTCTGTTAGAATGCATTAATTTTTATTTGTCTGATAACTGAAAAATAAGTTTGATCCACTATTCACAAGTTACAAGCAGAGATAAGTAGTTGTATTTGTTCCAGTAGTAAAAACTACATAATCAATGAATTGCAAGCTATGCATATAATTGCACTGCATCCAGGAAGAGTTTTGCATGCAGCTCACAATGGTGCTAAAATGACCACCAAACTTACCTAATTTGCATGAACAGCTGTGTCATTTGACACAAAGTCAAAACATGTTGTATACCAATACTTAAGACTTAGAAAGTGCCAATAGTCTATTAAAGAGGTAATAAAATCAAGCCACTGCTATGAGGTAGAACAACTTACAAAGAACTAAAACACGCCTGAAAGGAACCCACACACAAGACAAAACAAACCACAACCAGTTAAAGACATCAGTCCTTTAAAGGTCGTACTCCACAAGCTGAGAAAGTCAGGAAACAGAAGTGACAATCTATGTGCGTCTCACAGAGGCAGGCAGAGATGCTGCCACCTGCAATCCTACCAGAAAAATAAGAGCAGCAGTGGAGTTAATAGCGTATGTTGCTTCTCTTGCATACATGAAATCCACACCACAGAACTCTTCTGCATCAGCAAGGACACACAAGCAGATTTCGCAGCAAGTCGCTCTGCACTCCTAAAACACGCTGAGGGTTCTTTATAGATTAACTTTTAGAAATGCTAGGTATGTTAACAGCATAAGCTTATTTCAGTGATCAACTACTTAAATAAAAGACGCAACTACTTGAGAAAGGCTAAAGAAACCTACCTGACATCTTCAAACTTCTTGGTTATAACTGAACCAACAGACGAAAAAGCCGCAGAAGCCTTCTGACCAGCCTGAGACAGGGTTTCTGAGGTTTTCTTGTATCTATGTTCAAACAAAATTAAGTCTGTAGCTATTTTAGTAGAACACATAAGGAACTTTTTAGTGTACATAAATCTGTATCAAACCCAGAGGTATACTTCAACTTTGGAGTCAAAGGGACAAGCTACTTAAGACACGATTTTGAACCACTGCAGTTCATTCCTTCTGGCTTCAGCATCTCTGCCACCTCAGACTTCAAATCAGGTTCCCCAACACGCACCTACAACCCCACTCCCAAAACAGATGTTTTCTGCTACTGTAGGACTTAACTTTGTGCTATCTACACTTGCCTCATTTCACAAGAAGACAAGTTTTAGACACAAGAACTACACAGTTTTTACCTCAACAGTTCAGACAATCATCGTGAACTGGTACATACGCTGTGGTTGATGTAACATCTTGCCAGCTTTTGGTAATGTTCTGCCTTAGTTCCTGTAACGAGTTAATCCCCAGCTTTCTCTTGATTTCTGCTAGGTGCTTCTCTTTGGCAGCTAGCACTTGTGAGAGCGTCTGGATTTCCTCTTCCACCTGTGGCAACAGAGTTAAGTTAGAGTTTAAGTTAACAAGCAATATACTCAGCCACTTAACCATGTATTTATTAAAACAGCTACTAGGCATCAGTAATGAGAGGGCTAACACATTTTTAATATTGCCTCTAAGTTGTTTCTAAATACTACAATAAAATGGAAATCCAACATAGTCTACAACAAGAGCTAATTAGTGAGAAAGTAATCTACCTGCAGCTGGCACTGTTGCTGGAATATGTACAAGGAAGTTGGTAACTAGAAGACTATACAGGCAGAAATCATTACCTTTAGACAACGCTAGCCTATGTGAAGATTAGTCAGAGCTGGGACAATCACCAAGCCTGTACTCTTCCTCCATGTCAGGAGAGAGACCCATGTATGACTGATATCAGGAAGCTAAGACCACATCTGATCTATACACAAGTTTTGTCTCCTTGCTTAAACAGAAAGGTTCTGGCTTAAGCCAGCAACTGCAGACTGGATCCAGCCACCAGAGCAGGGGCAGAAATGGTGGCAGACTGAGCATTAAAAAAAAAGCAAACAACAGCAGCAACAAAAAACCCAAACACCAAAAAACTAGAAAACTGTATTTTGTGTACTTCCTTCTTTACACAAATAGTCACTTAAGCCTCTCACAGAAGCATGACCAGACCACGATCAGAGATGTCAGAACAGTTTTATGATGCTGTTCTGTGGGCTGCATAAATGTGACAGAGGTAGTAAGGCCATATGTACAAAGGCATACATCCAACCCTACTTCCTCATCCAGACTGGACCACTCTACTTTAGAGTGCATCAGGCTGCCCACTCACTGAAGCTACTCTGAGGAAGTGCCACTAGCTCCAATGCTTTGTTTTGGACCCCTGTCCAAAGTCCAGCATGACATACCTTAGCAGGACCAGATTTCCCCCACCATCTTCAGCTGATTGGTATGGTGGGAAATAATACTCAGGACTACCAAAACTAAGACTACATTAAATGTGCTTATTTCACAGCTAACTTTCATTTGCAAACCATGGGCTTAAGTTAGTGTCTTTTATTAAGGTCCTAAAGTCACACAGGGCTACAAAAGAAAAGAGATTGGTGATTTAATGAAGCTCGACTTTGACAACTTTTGAAATCCATGTATCAACCTTGAATATTTGACTGTCCTTCAATTAGTGCTACTTTAACTCATTCTTAAAATTCTACTATATGAACTACGGACAAGAATAGTTACATGGTTAGACATTAGCAAAATGGTATCTGCATGGATACTACTGCGGAGCATCCTTCATGAAAATAACAGCTTTAGTTAGTCCACACCAGCTGCGAAAATATTTGGGTTTGGCTTCCAATCATGTTCTCTTTGACAGCTTATTTACCTCCTTCTCACTTGAGGAAAAAAAGGGTTAGGGACTTCTGCATCTTGATTTAAGATCTGTACACTCAGCACTTCTAGCTCAATTCCCTGTAGCTACAACTGGCTGTTCTTTTCTCCTTGACACCTTCTCTTTCCATCCCTGCAATACTCAGGAGTGCCATACCCAGCTTTAGACATTCACAGAATAAACGTGCAAAGCATTAACTGTGCGTTTAAGGGCAGCATTATCCCAGATTTTCATTCTCAAAGCCAGTTTAAGAGCTATTTGCAGAAGATTTACCTTAGCAAGCTCTTTTCTTAGCTCATCCTGCTCTTCTTCTGAAAGTGTTTCTGCCATTCCAACTGTAGCAGCAGCATCCTCTCCAACCTCAGGTATGGAGTCACTTCTCAGCAGCCCTTGAGGTGAATAAACCATTAAAAGTCAGATGATCACGTCTGTCAGATACCTGATGTTAATATACAGCCCTTTTGTGCCAGTGCACAGAAAAACCTGATGAGAAGACAACAAAGCCACACTCCCAGAGTACTATGGTATAGAGAAAACCTGAGGCATTTTACTGGCTGTTTTGTTCTGTATTAAAGCTCAGTATAATGGCAAATGCTGCAATGATAGTAGACTGGAAACATGTTAGAACAACACTGATGGAAACTACTTCGATAGAAACCAAGGTGCAGAATGCCACATCCCAACCAGTGGTTCCCCACACAACCTCAGCCCAGGAGTCCATGCGCTTTCTGCTCTCTATTGCTTATGCAACACAAACTCTGGAAGTGCTCAAGACCAAGGCAGAGGCTCCCTCCCTCCCTGCTCTCTGGATCAGATTTAAAAATGCTCAGCACACTGGGAGCAGTCGTGGTGAGAAGCAAGCTCAGCGACAGTGGAGAAAAGGGTTTCTGCATCCTGTTGATCCTCTCTGATCCCAGTAACAGGGACCACTGTGGCTGGAAAGTCGCAGATACCGTGTAACTAGAAGCAAGCTGCTGTTTTGCACCTGGACATTAGGACAGATGAGAAGCCCAGAGAAGGAACTCGTGAACAAAAGGTTGTCACTTCAGACAACGCGGTGGAGCACTGAGAAGGGACTGATGAGCATGTGCAGCCACACATACTGCGGCCTCTTCCCCTTCCAAACCCAGAAACCAAAACTCTGCCACCTCTGTATGAACCTCAAACTTCCCTGTGGTCTTCCTCACCTTTCACCTTCACAGCATCAGGGAAAGGAAGAACGGTATTACTTGTATTACTATGATGTGCTCACTTTAAAGATTCATTTCTTCTTAGTTTTAGTGTTTGCAGTAAAGATCACTTTAAACACCTTTTAATGCAACAAGTATTTTCAAGCAAAATATTTCCCATTCTGAATCTCTGCAGCTGACACTTAAACATACAGTTTGCCAGAATTAAGGAATCCTGTTCCAATTTGCAAGGAGACCAGTTTGCAGAAAGACTGCATGCTGGAATGGTTATGGATTCCCAGAACTAATTCTCTATTCAAGAGGTAAAGTAACTTTGTAGAGAGTAAAAACCAAACAAAATCTTAAAACAGAAGAAAAAAAATCAGGATTGTTTGTAAGGAGAGAGGGTGAATGTGTATGTACATATATATGTGTGTGTATAAATATATATATATATCTCTGAAGATATATAATTCAGATAAGTTCAGGACGCATTATTGTTCCTTTACTAGTCACTATAGTAATTAAACAGATAAAATTCGGTCCTCATTTTAGCAGCTTCTGATGGCACTGCGCAATATCATTTGGTCTGGGAATCCAAAAACTCATTTGAGCGCAATGAGATCACCACTGTGATTTCATTGTGAGGCCTGGTATCAAACAGCTACATCACAATCAACCGACAAGTCAGGGTAAAAAAGAACCTGCGAGTCTGGTTAGGTAGGTATTGTATGAAACATTCTCCTAGCAGCTGTCCAGCCTAAGAAAAGAAGAGGCCTTGCCCTTGATCAAGTTTCTGAACTCAGGAAGAGCTCAGTTCCACAAATTCTTTCCAAAATGGTATGTTTTATGGCTGTATTTGTGTCCAGAATGTTTGTCCGCTAGAAGCACACTGCCACACAGGCAGAACATCTGTATATGGCAAGTTACCACAGAACACACAGAGAAGGAAGCACACAGAAAGCAATTGAAACCTCATTCTGCTCCTGTTGATGAAATCTATACCACATTTTCCCAGAAATTTACATCTATCTTCTACATAAACATAATGTGTTTCCTACAGATTTCTCAATATGCTATTTTCTGGCAGGAGTCTAGAGTGGGGAAAAAAAAAGGTTTGAGTCTAATGCTGAAACCAAAGCACAGCACTACAGCACTGACCAGGATTACAGCTCATGTCTCACAATCAGGTAATATTTTTTTTAAACATTAACACATTTCCTTTTCTCAACATCAAGCAGTTAGCAATTTTACAAAACGGTATGGGTATTCTTGTTTATGCTGTTCTTTAAATACACGTACCTGAAGGAAACCCAACAATTTAAGCTGCATTTTCCCCTGCAGCTCTACGACCCCCAGTATGCTGACCTCCGAGTCTTGACCTTGTTCTCCATCTGCAGCCCCTTCAGCACTTCTCAGTTGGCAAAGCCATTCAGACTGTTTGTAAGCACCAAAGACCACGCTGACTCCTGAGCATCAGCACACCCAGCGGAGAGTCTGTTCGGTCTGGTTATCAAGAGTCATCTGGATTATCTCGCCAAAAATAGATCAAGTGAATCCAGCAGTAGGATTTAGCTCCATTTCAAGTATGCAAGCACCTTCCCATCAGTCTTTATTTTGGCATCTCCCCTGCATCCCCTTTTACTCATCATCTCTGCTCATTTTGCTCCCATTCCCTGGATCACTTCAACACTTGCAGGACACAGGGTGTACCTGTGCTACAGGATGCTGTGCTAGGCAGCCCTTGTCTACACAGGTAAGAACCCACAGACCTCCTCAGTGGTGTGGCTACAGCCCAAATACACTCCATGAACAAGAGCTGACAGACAGCAGGATCCTGGCTTCGAGCCAGCTCCCTAAGGAAGAAGGACAGCCCACATGGGATATTTCTGGGGGGAGCAAGACAAGAAACCGGGGAAACAGCAGTCATGGACAGATGGAAATGCTTCAGCTCAATCTGTTACTAAGAGAGCATTTCTCACTTGTGGTTGTCTTTGTTCACCCGCAGAAACGTTATTGGCTTCCAACTTGTTACCTTTCACTACTGTAGTGCTCTAGCATCTTTAGAGTTGCAAAGGACTTAAAATTCAGTCGTTTGGCACTCTGACTGCTATAACCAAGTTTAGCTGAACATTTCGTGTCTTAAACTCCTAAACAGAGTAAAAAATCTGGTAGTAAAAAAAACTGGAAAGAGTTATCTAGTATTGGGAAAACCTAGCTAGTTTTAAGGTCAGTTTTTAGGTGACTCTGTTTCTAAGATTAACATATTATCCTAGCAGTTCATTAGATCTCCTTAAATGAACCACAAAAGGACACAAAGAAGTTGGTTGATTAGGACTCCACAGATCACATTCAAACAGAGAGCACTTAAGCACCCACTGCTCTGCCGCAGTAGGCAAAGAATTCGAGACACTCAACTTACACTCAGGTTTCCTGGTTTAGAGGTTGCTTTGTTTGGTTCCAATCCAAGTTCAGGCTCTATTTCGACCCAAACTTCCTACCACTTTCTGGCCTTAATTCAGAGATTAGCAGTAAATATCAGCCCTTTAAGGAAGTACCAGGCATTTCAGCAGCTTTTGGGGCAGAGGAGGGTTAGCCTTCATAAAGCCTTATCTTTAGGCAGACATACTCTGTGTCAGACACTCAGGATGTGCATATTTGGCAATCACTATACAGTTGGCAGAGCTAAAGAAAAGAGTGTGCTTGTTAGAGTTCAGGAGAACAAGCTGTTACAAGATTGTAAGATCACACCAACGTTTGAGTAATGTGCAGTGCTACAGAGGATATTTATTTTGCAATATATGAGAGATCAAATTGAAGTGCTTCCCATTTATCTCAGTGAAGAAGCCAAAGCAAGACATATTTCTTCAACTCGGGGGAAAAAAAGCTCTTGGGCTTCTCTCAAACACAAATCATATATTCATTCAAAGTGAGTGAAAAAGGAAGAAAAACCCAGCAAAGGTTGATGCTTATAGTGATGCATAGCCACCAGATACAAAAGGCTGTTTCTCCCCTTTAGAAGGGATGGGAGATGCAATAATTGCAGCAGTGAAAGCTCCACTGCTCCCCAGAGCCCCCCAGCTCATCTAGTTCAGAGGAGCTTGGTTTAGTTCACACAGGTGATCCCCAAGGGGTGCATGTTTCTTTACAATCTTAAAGACTGAGCCTAACAACAACAAAAAGAAATCAACACCTTTGTAACTTTGCCTTGCCACACCTAAGTAGGGCAGAGCTTTCTATATTTTTAATTACCCTGGAAGACGGCATCCAGCAGCATGGGATGGAAAGTGAAAGGGAAGGTGGTCAAACCAGAGTAGTATGCACCGGGAGGCACAGCTGTAGTGTTCTGTACAGCACATCACCAGCCAGAAACCAGCGGGGTTAAGCTCTAGGTGGATGCTGCTGCAGCACAGCACGCAACAGCCGCTTCCTCAGGGGAGCACAAGTACAGTTACTATCTGCAAGCATAAGATTTACAGCATTTTAAATGCTAGGTGGAACAGAGTAAAGGTTTTAGAGGGCATTTTTGCTCATCTGGGATATTTCTAGTACTAATGCAAGAGCAAATGTTAGACTATCGAGAGCTCTGAAGTCATACTGAGCACCCAATTCCTACCTCCTCCCCAAGAAAGCTAATACTCAAACTAGGCCAATTACTTCAGTCTTACAGAAGTTGCCCTTTTGTTCCTCTTTTTCCCCCCCCCCCCCCCACTTTGTTTTCCTTCAAGTAGTCTTTCCACTGAATTAAGAAATAGCAAATAATGTCAAGCCGGTAAATGCAAAGCACATTAGAGATTGACATACTGAAGCTAATAAGCTACCAGAGTTAACACCAGGTCATCATCTACTTTCATTTAGACTTGTGTTTCAGCCAAATTTTATAGATTCTTTTGAGAAGTTCCTTTTACAGACAGTAATCATTAAGCTTTCCATGCAGAGGTTTTGAAAGAGAAAGAGCGGGAAGTTACCAGACTTCGCCAGCGTAGGTGATCCGGGTGGAGAAAGGTTAATGCCAGGCGACAGGTAAAGGTAGTTTCTGTTCACTCCAGCATTGAAATCGAAGGGCGATTTGTAATCCTCAAACAGATCCATGCCAGAAAATTCAGAGTGCACAGCCACCCTCTTCGTCCACCGAAGCTTTCATCCTCACTTTCTGGGGCAACCCAGACAGCAAGAGTCAGAAACCCTCCGTTTCTTCATGTGACGCTCACTGCACCTCCTTGCACAATTCAGCTCTCTCACACCTCTGTTAGATTTGATAGAGCCTTCCAGCGAGTGATTTCTTAGCCATCTTGTAGGTGCTGCTGTTTACATGGCACAAAGTTAAGTTCCTGTAAATTTGTAACTGGGGCTGGACTTAAACAGACCGTTCCTTTAGCAAACATTCACGGTGCACTGTTCCTGGCTTCTGGAAGAGTCCTGGCCCTCTGCAGAACTGCATCAAGAATTTTCAATCATTTAAATAAAAAAAGGTCAGCTGACTGCAGCTACACCAGGATATCCTTAATCTTCTAGGACACAAAAGGATTACTAGCCGTAATCTATCCTATATACCATCTGTGTAGGACTTTTTCCCCTGATTAATGGAAAATTCTGCGTGCATAACCATTTCTCCAGTTGCTTCCAGCACTGTAACAACCAGCAGCCAGAACCCGGTCTCTGTTGCCCAGGTATCACGCTGTAGTGCAAGCTCAGAATATGAGAAAGCAGCACTCGCCTCCAAAGGCTATGCTATAAACGTCACCTAGGTTTTTTAATGAATGTGCTAATGTGCATTGTGATTATTGCTCATGAGAATAAACACATCTGGGCACGAGGACGTTTTGGTTTTGTAAAAAAAAAAAAAAAAAACCAAAAAACTACTGAAGTGCACCACCCTATGCGCCTGGTGCTTCAGCCAGAGTCACTTAGAGCAGCCAGCTACACAAGGAACCGGTAACACTGGAACGCACTGTCCTGATGAAATGTATTTATGTTTTGACATGTATACCGTGAAGAAAGATCAACTTACATAAGCCATCTAACTTCATGCTAGGAGGGTTAAGATTCAGCCCTGGGAAGCAGAAGTGCTTCTTACCTAAAAGAGGCACTCAGCACAGTTTTGCAATGCTTCACTAGTTTGGTTTTTTGTTGTTGTTCCCAAGTCAGCTTCTTTCACTGAAAAAACAAGCTTGCTAGCAGTGTAGATCACCTTTACAGCAACAATTTTCTCCCATCCCCATGCCTTCACTTGGGCTCTCCACTGCTACCTGCACACTGAGGAGCATAATCTAATGGGAGCTGATCTTTTCCTCCACCTAGGAGTGATGTTTTAGACAGAGCGACCAGAGGCATTACACCACCCTCTGCTCAAAGCCGCAGAGGGGAAGGAGCCTTGCAGCACACCCAAGTCAAGCCTGGGCAATGTATTCCCTGTGGATGCGAGAAGAAAGGACCACTTTTGAAGTATTAACTTCCCACTGGCACTGCAGACAGCAGGCGCAGGAACAGACCTTCGGGCTGATTAAAGAGCAGCTCCTTTAGACTGTGGACCTACAGTGGCTTCTGGTGCAGACTACCCGCAGGCTCCTAACAATAAGTGTGGCAGAGCCTGAACCACAGGTCTCTGCTATTTTCTGAAATTTCTTCTTTTCCTTCTGAAAAGAAGGAAATATAACACTCCTCTCATTTCAGACACATGTCTGCAGCATCTGCCAGAAATACTCCAAAGTTCACCTGCCAAAGGTCAAAGCTTTGCTCACAGATTCCAGTTAAAGCATTCAGGGGCAGCAGAGAACTGTAACGTGGCTACAGTAATAATGTACTCTCTATTAACCAAGCACGCCAATATGAATAGCTGCCGGTTCTGCTTTGCAGCGTCTCCTGGTGTAACTCAGCAGACAGGGACTGCCTTCTGTGCAAAAGGCTCAGACAGTAGCTGCATTAACTGGATTAGGCAAAGTGACAACTTATCAGATGTGGCACACTGGAAGAGCTGGGTGTTTTCCACCACCACTTTAAAAAAAAGGCAGCAAAGCTGAGGCTGCACCACTTAGGACTTTTTCCTAACCCTGGAGAATCATTCAAGGTAGCACCAGTCAACAGTAGCAGGTTATGACATCTGAAAGTAGCTATTATAGAAAAATAACCCCTTAGGAAGATCTCTTCATCCCTGCTAGCAATCAGGAAAACCATTTCCTGGCCAACGGCAACTACCGGAGTCTACACTTATGGCCATTTAAAGGAAATTCCCTGCATTCAGTTTTACCCTGTACTGTCCATTTAAAAATTCTGATACTCTTTCTGCATCTTCATTGTGCCAGAGTTGGTTACAGGGCCCTGGAGACATCAGGACTGCCAGTCTGAGACCGCTGACCTGGCCTGTCACAGCTACAGACAGAAGCACCTATGAGCCAAACTCTTCAACACATCCTCAGTGTGGGCTGGAGAGACAAGTGCAGGACATAGCCCACCACTGGAACAGAGCTTTGGCTGACAGGACAGGCTTGCTGAGTTACAAATCTCAGTCTCTACTCGAGACTGAATTCTGCTTATGCCTTGCCTGAGCACGAGCCCAGAAGACACATGAGCCAGTACTCTACTGTCCTGAGATCATTGGCAAGAGAGAAGCTGTGCAAGCACTCCTTACTTCAAACTACTTCTTTGCTCAGATTAATCTATCTAGCTGAGTCCATACAGCTCAGTAGCTATAAGCATCTCCCAAACAAGCCACATAAGCACATTGGCCTCCTGCTCTCTTACCTGCAGGAGTTTACAGGAGCATCATTCCTGTCCTGGTTTGAGCTAAATAGAAATAATTTTCTATTTAGTGATTTTACTTTTCAGCTCAGTCTCTTTTAAGTGACTGAACTTGCTGAAAACTGGCAGCATGTTTTTCCCAGACAGCACTGCTAGAAGATATGCTCAAGGTCAGTTGTCTCATCATGGGTACTGTGTCTGCGCCTACAGGGGGGGAGCTGCGGACCCAAAACTGACCAACGAGGTATTCCATCCCACATACGTCATACTCAGTATAAAACCCAAAAGATCACGAGGGTCTTGTGCCTTTTCCCCTTTTCACCCTTCTTCCATCTTGGAGCCCTTCCATCTCAGACCCTTCTGTCCATCTCGATCCTGCAGAGGCCAAGGCCTGAGCAGAATCCTGCCCATTCGTCTGCTGCTGATCCTGATTTGTGTGTCCTGCATCCTGCTCCCACCTGCTGCTGAGTTTGGTCTGGGACTTTTCCAGTGCCCGGCTCCGCAGAGCCTCTGGTGATGTATTCGTCATTGGGGGGAGGGTGGGGGGAGAATTTTATATTGGTTTTGTATATATTTGTACATATTTGTATATATTTCATTATCTTCCTATTTACAATATTATTCTGTAGTATTGGTATTATTGTTTCATTAAATCTGTTAGTTTATTTTTCCAACCCGTAAAGCCTCTCTCCCTTATTCTCTTTTCTCTTCCCTTCTGGGGAGGGGAAAGGGGTTAATAGAGAGCGTCTGTCCAGGATTTAGTGGCCGGCCCAGCCCTAAACCACGACAGCTCCTCACTCATTCTCAGCTAAAAATCCTACCTGGTGATGAAGGAAGCTGTCTCGCTGAACAAGCTTCTTCTCCATCACCAAGGGATGTTTGATGGTCTTCACCCTGAAGCACAAGCCAGTCTGACTGTAAAGGGAAAGGACTGCTGTCCACCTCTTCCAAACCTGCTGCAGGACCACTTCTAGGCTACCTGTCACCTGTAACTCATCCACTGCAGTGAAGACAAGTACTCCCCTGCCAGCCAAAACAGTTTATTTCCTGCTTTGCCAGCAGCCTTTCAGCACATCCAGTGATTCAGGGCAGAGCAAGGCAGCACTCCCCCCCCCCATACTGCTTAAAGGCAATCTATGCCATTTTAGAAGCTGGTGTCTGAGAGACAGGCACCAAGGTAGGTAACTTCTGTCAAGGATGCTTGAACCAACTACCAACAAGTTCAACTGAATGTCACAAAGCAGCTCAAGGGGGCTCAGCAAAGCATTACCATCACAACTCCTACCATTAATCATGCTGTAATCTACTCTGTTAAGGTTAAAGAGTTTGCTTAGAGCTTTCCCAGGTAACTATTGAGCACCAACAGGCAGCACAGACTGAATGCGGGAATGAATCATGCAGGAGGGAACTTCCTGCACAGCCACAAGAGCCTTGAAGTTTGAGCAAACACTGTTGACCAGCCTGTCTAGCCTCAGACACGCTTCTTTCCTCAGGTACCACCTGCTACCCAGGGCTGCAGCTTCCACTCTGCCCCAAGGCTCTGGCAGCAATTTGAGTAAGGTAATATAATATTAAAGCACTTCTACCTTGTAAGTAGCTAAGCAAGGATAAGATGTTACCGTAGCCTTGCACAGAAGCTGCTTTTCCTACATTTAGGTCTAAGCATAACAATAGTTTGTTTATACATGAAAAAAGTTATATCCCTCTTCCCCTGTAGAAACCAAACCCAGCTCAAGTACAACTGAATACCATCTCTGGGCCCTGAAGAAACTCAGCTCTGTATTCATCAGTGTTTCATACAAAGAGTTAAATGCAAAATGGAAAGGCTACCACTAATGCCTTAGGATTGGTGGAATGCAGGGACTACCCTAGGAAAAATTCCAAACAGTACTTCAGATAAAGCTACATAAATGACCAATCCATAAACTCTTTGCCTAATCAGAGTTCTGCTGCTATGCAGGCACCTTCACCATCTTGGATATCGTGTGTTTGTGTCCTGTCTAAGCACTGAGATGCCAAACTTTTGCATCACAGCCCATACTTCTGGCAAGTCTACCATGACTCCAGTGCTTAATTCAGCAAGCAAAAGAGGATGGAGGGGAGATGAGGGGAAGAGCTTGTTGCCAAAGAGGTGGAAGAGGACCTTGCTGTTTTGAGAGCGTAGCAAAAAGATTCCCTCTCTTATTTCAAGTTCAGTTGCCAAGATTCAGCTGCCTGCTCAGCCTGTACCTGGATTGAATTTGCATCTTCTGCAGTCTGCTACCAGGCAAAGCTGGAGGCCTTCCAGAAACAGCAGCTGGGGTAAAGACTTCCAGCCAGGTCTGCCCCCAGCCCATCTTTCCCAGATAGGTCCCAATGAGGCAGCAACAGTCAGGCTCCTGTCCGCACTCCAGCTGAGCTTTATAGGGCATAAGCCATTTTAAGAGCTCTAAAGCTACTTAAACATCTTAAGCCAATCTAGGTTTTGTAACATCAATTTGATCTTCAAAGTCTTACCAGTTTACAGACAAGTAAAGCCTTTCAGCACCCAACCCAGGGCCTTAAAACTGCATTAAGAGAGAAAGATGCCATAAAGCAATAGGACAGAAGCCTAAACACTAAGCAAGCCTTAAATTAGTGCATTCATGCTCCTATTCCTATGTTGTGCTCTCTCCCCTCCCTTTCACAGCAGATACCTCTTCAGCCCCTGAGATTTGTTCATGACATGAATGGAGCTGCACAGCTACAGCAGTTGCTGAGCAGTAAGAGCACAGGCTTCTGCAGCCCTGTTAGTAACGGTCAGAAGGCTAGGGCTTAAGGGTTTAAGCATTTGCTGCCTTCTAGCAGAGTCCAACTCAACACCACCATATTAATCTCATTACTTCAGCCTCCCCCACATGCTTCCTCTGGACTAGCTCTCCCTAATGCAACAGCATTGTCTAGTACATTTCTCTGCATAGAAATATCTTCTCCAGCAGTTTACCAAGACTAAATAACACCTTCACTTTCTCATATTAAAAAAAAGAACAAGCTACCAACTTGTTAGAATGATCAGCATTCTCCCAAGATGTATCACCCTGCAACACAAAACACTTCTGCGTGTTACAGTGAAGGATTACTGGGCTGAAGTATTGCTCTTAAACCAAAGTCTCAGTCCGCAGCCGATGCCTGCCTTAGCGCAGGCAGCAGTTCTCATCTTTCCTCCTCCCAATCCAATTATAAACTCACAGTAATTTCCTGAGATCTTGTGAGAGAGCAGATCCATGCTCCAGCATATTTTGCTGCTAGACAAGCTGATACCACAGCAAGACCTTAACCCATTCCTATCAGGCAGAAGTCTTTGTATTTGCACAGGTTCTCCACTGTCTTTGGAAGGCATCTGCTCCAGCACTTACAAGACTTTTCTTAGGCACAAATCCCTCATTTATGGCAAAGTTTTGTGTCTCAGGAAGAAGTCAAAGCAGTCACATTTGTCCGCTCCTGCAATTAGAGGTGAAAAGCATTTCCAGCCCATGGGAAGAGACAGGCCAAAGGACGCAGCAGCCAGCACCCCAGAACCAGTGATCAGGTAGGGCATTGCACCGACTTTGGAGAAGTCAGGCCAAACTCTGCAAATACAGGGGAACATTTCCAAGTGAGATTAACAGAGTCAAAGCACTGTCATGTAGATTTGAGAGGAATGTATTCAGTTATTTGATTTCAGGTGCTTATCCCAGCTATGCTGCCGTTCTTAAGAGACTCTGATCCCCGGTAAGAGGCTGAACCTGCCAAAACCACTGGAGAAACAGTGCTGAGCTGCAGCCAGATGACAGAAAAAACAAGGAAGAAAAGGCTGTAGTGCAGATCGGGACTTTTTAAAACAAAGTTTAGTATGTAGCCTTGCAATCTAATTAAAAGCTTTACTCAAATGAGTTTGATTGGAGCGACTCCCAGCCTCACGCAGAAGACAAATCTGCTCTTTTGCACTCTTAAAGCAAACCTTCCTCTGTCCACGCTGCATCCCAGAGCTCCCATTTCTGAAAAGCAGCTCCAGAAAAGCCCACCATTCTCACTCCACCATCATCAGGTCTCACCATGAAAATGATACTGAAGTTTTAAGAACAAAGCAGATCTGATTACAGATTAGGCTAAATCAAATACTGTGATACCACCAAATAAAGCACTAATCTATAGTACCTCACAAAATCCATCCTTGGAGATACCCAAAAGCCATCTGGACATGGTCCTGGGCCACCAAGCTCTGGATGTCCCTGCTTGAGCAGGGGCTGTTGGATCAGATGACCTCAAGGGGTGCCTGCCTACCTCAATCATTCTGTGATTAATGGTGGCCGTACAAAGTCACGAGCTGCCCACCCAGTCCTGGTGAGCTGCCCACCCAGTCCTGGTGAGCTGCCCACCCAGTCCTGGTGAGCTGCCCACCCAGTCCTGGTGAGCTGCCCCTGGGGGGATCTGTGACCAGCTCTTCATCTTGTGAATTAGATTTACAAATACCTACCTCCTGTCATAAAAAAGTTCAATTTTCTCCCATCTTTCTAAACTGAGGTATGGACAGAGACCTCACAGGAGGCTTGGCACTTCCTCATACCTCCCCAGTGCACAGGAATATTACGATGACTGACAAGAAAGGCAAGAGCATTTACAGCATTAGAGACTACTTTGATTTTAGTTAGGAATCTGCAGGAAAAAGGTAGCTAACCAATCCAGTTGCATTGTAAGGAGGGAAAAAAGTTCTGAATTTGCATAAAAGGGACTGATGGATGTTTTGCTCACAAGATGAATGAACAACACCTTCTTGGGCCTGACATGTGATTCCAGACCTTTAACACAGAAGAAGCTGTTGGCAAATACATTTCAGAAAGCCATCCACTTGTCCCTGACCCCCCTTCCGCAGGAGGAAGTGAATGTGTGCCTCTGCAGCAGCACAGTTCACTCTTGTACAACAAAGAAAAGCTTGAAGGAGACAAATTAGCTATCACTGTCACTATGCTAAAGCTACCTTTGAGCGGAAGCCTCTCTTCTCCTCTCACCCTTGATTAAACAGAGCCCAGGGAAACCAGGCTGAAGTTAAGTGTCTGAATTGCCTTCTCAGGCTTCTCAATTTATTCTTCACCCACTGCTAAGTTTACCATCAGAAGACAACAAACTATGGAAAGCTGCATCTTGCCAAAACAGCCTTTTCC
>NW_010167354.1:25961-38798 GCF_000695765.1 Mesitornis unicolor
CCAAACACCCCTGGCACTAGGGAAGGACACAGCCAGCTGGCTGCACTCTCCTACGATCCCAGCTCAATTTTCTAAATGCAGGCAGTGTTCAGATACCTTCACCCCTGGCTACCTCACTGCAGATTTAATGGTACTTAACACAAGCATAACTTGATTTCTGTCATTACAAGTACACACACTGCTCAGTGGCAGCCTTCATATGGAAGCCTGGCAGCCCACCTTTCACCAGGTTGTTTGGATACCTTACTTTTATTTTTCTGCCTTACCTTCTCATTGCACTACCCTGCCCTCCTCTAGGCTCACAGCACCAGCTGGCTTAAAACAGATCCAAACAATTTATCAGAAGTCAACTGAAGGTACTTGATACAAACTTGGAGTCATTTCAGGAAGCTACAAATGTGAACAAGAGCCCAGACTTCTAACTTACCCTTTTCATCCTCAAACTCAGCTTCAAGCTTATTACTTGGGAGAGAATTACAGCCCTCCAATAAATGCATATTAACAAGTGGAAATTAATTTGAGAACTTACAGCCGACTCTAGTCCTTACTGTACACACTCTTACCAGAGGTGGCTACACATAAGTTCCAGGGACATCAGTTGCTTTTAAGTGGTCCCTCCCAAGAAGCACAAACCTTTCCAGTTTCTCAAGTCTCACAGCTCCTTGCAGTCACATCACGTTCTTGGAAACTGCAAAGCTGTAAAAACATACATTTTTTGCCAAAACATCCACACGAGTTACTGGTTGCATTGTTACCCTGCACTCCTGCTGTAGTCTGGCTCCTTATGCAGTCCTGCATGACAAAAATAAGCCTTTTCCTTAATAAGGGAACATAACAATGTCAGTCACCAAATTGATATCTCTTCTCAGGCCTTGACTAACCAAGTTTAAGATTTAGACTGGTGCTGTATAACAAGTGTAACTGTGTAACACTTAAAGTATGATTTCTCCAATGCAAGCAACTGCAAGTAGCAAGCTGTGTAGAAATCCTATTCACATTTTTGCTCTTGGCTTATCTGAGAAGGTAGTGTGAAATGTCCATGAAACCAGAAAACCCTGCCTAGGCAGCAGAGAAGTGCACTGGTATAATCGCTCGTATTAATCATCTGTATTTCTCACCCTCTGCAGAATTTTGGTGAGTCCACCTAAACTTAAGAAAATAAGACCTAACATATGAGTGCCAATGGCACACTAAGATTGCTGGTATAAAGCACTCTTGCAGGCTGCTGCAGCACTTCACTATTACTTGGTATCTCTCACTTGAAAGCACAGAATAAGGTGAGCTGTTTTCTCTGCAGCATCAAACAAGATACCTTATTAATTCCTTTAGAATCCAGCTTTTTACCAGCCATCTACCCCACTACGTAGTGCTTCAAGTGTCCTATTCCAGGTGGAGTTTGGCTGCTATTGCCCATACCACTACACAGCACACCCAGCCGGGCAGCACCACTCCCTGCAGAGCTTTCAGACCGACCGGGAGCAGTGGATGTCACCAAGCAAAGAGACCAAATCGGTCAAACTCAAGACATGACCATTTCTGTTGACTATTTCTGCACTGCTCCTAATCTCATTTAAGAGATAAGAAGGGAGAATCCTTCAAGTGTGCACACAGTGAACCAGGAGCAATTCACTAACAAACCAAGTGCACCCACTGGCTTGGTTTTATCTAACATAATGCAGATAATGTATCTGCCTTTCAAGTATTATGGCCACTGAAGTTCCCATTATATTAATAACTACTCTGAGATTCTGTCCAATTGAGATGTCCTTGAAAGACTTTTAATGCTGCTTGAGCTGAGTAAATCCTGTTAAGAGACATTTGCTCCTACTCCAAGGCAGACCAGGACAGTAAATTAAATGAAACTGTTAGCCTAGAGATACTGCTGTCACACAAATCAACAGCCAGTCATAAAACACTGATCATTCCAAAAGCAGAGGAAGGCAAAGAAAAGGGTCAGGAATGTTTGCTCAGAGATGATTTCCCACAAAGAGATAAAGCTTTCAGGGATTTCTAGGTTCTAGAAGAACTTGAGCATATGTCCTTCTATCAGATCAGGCTTTGGACACGAGACATAACTTTTCACCTCTGGGTGACATTACAGACAATCTATATTTGCGTTTTTACAGCCTACAGAGGTTCAGACCAGGAAAGTATTGATATCTCAAGATTTCCAAGCAGTATTCATATACTTACGCACATTCTAGTTGTGATCCAGTCAATTCCACACAAAGGTAAGTTTTCTTAAACATCAGCATGCTTGGATAAGCTCAACTTCAGGCTCCTCATTTGTATTTCAAAGCAAAGTAAGTAGAGCAAGTTAAACCATTTATTTCACTGAAGTACATGAGAATGGACAAAACTGGAAAGACTTATCAAGATGAACACAAAGTCAGGCAGACATTTTTCCTGGTTCTGGTACAGTTGATGTGATGGAAACTGCAGGGGGAGGGAGGAAGTGCAGAGGGTTTGAAGGGTCAAAGTTTGAAGGATGTGTCTTGAAGGAAATTGAGCTTCAGCCCCAGAGGTCAGAGGGGGTGAGGAAGACGGGAAGGGAATTTAGCAGGGGTTTTTTTTGTTTGGTTTTATGTAGTTTGGGTTGCTTTTTTGTGGTTTTATTTTTCAAAGCAAGCGCACCTCCACCTCTCTTGATAAGCGGCTGGTGCAGAACTGCACTGCACTGTTTCCACGAGTGGCCACCTCGCAGGATTTGACCTGGAACCAAACATCACTGCAAACCCCAAAAATAAAACTTTGCACTGCTAAGAGAAGTCTAAGTTTAGCACCATTCCCTATTGCACAAGCTAACCCATCACACACCTCATTTCACAACTGTAAATGTCAAACAGAAAAACCCAAACATACATTCATAGCCTAAGTCCTGGTCATGCTCCAGTCCAAGTTTAATGGATCAGTTCTCTTTAATGGATTAGTCTGGTAAACTTTTCAGCCTTTATGCTTTAGTACTGGTCTAGCTGATACCCAGTAGGTTACTGTTAGATCAGGTTTGGCAAACCATAGCTTGGCCACAGTACAGAAACTGCTCAGAATAACTCAGAGCTTAAACAGCCATTAATAATGCAATTCACAGTTTTTCATTCTGCATTGCCAGATAAAAACTGGATCCGGATACTGAAAAGGGGAAAGCCCAAGCACTGACCTGCATACTGCCTGTTCCAGTTGCCAATCCCCAAGTGTGCACTTTAGGTAGGGAGCTGTGATATGACATTGAGGAGCCATCACAGCCGTCAGAAACGCTGCTGCCACCGCCTTGCATGAAGGGGAAACAAGACTTCTCCAGTGAGATCACTCATAGGCTGAACAACATCCCAAGGACTTTGTATTATCAACAACCTCCTCCCCAAATCAAGAGGAATTTTGGGTGGATTCAGCATCAAAGCCTTGGAACAGGCAGACTACAGAAGTTTGTCTTACTTGACGCTTCCTTGTCCTTCACTTATCAGCTCTCCCTCCCCAAGAGTTTAAAAACCTCTTCTCAGCTCCTCTTGACAACACGCAAGGGTCTTCCTATGACTTCTTTATCCCTCTTCCCATTCCATAGTTTCCAAAAGAACAGAAGAAATTATCTTCATTCACACTTTCTTAAAAGAAGCATCTTTAATGGGAAAGTACTTTTTCATTGGGGATGGGAGGGAAACACATTTGCGATTCACCAAGGTGAAGCTTGGTCTTGCATTGTAAACAATAAACAGAAGCATATTAAAGATTTCACACACCAGTGTTCTAGAATGGAATTAAAAATGACTGTAAAATTACTCCAGCAAAGCTCTCCCTTTTACCATTTAATCTAAAAACAATTCCTTGCCACTGCAGGAAATACTCAACAGGTTGCTCTGCATATTCCACTGACACTCAAGTTGGTTTCCTTCTTATATAGCCTCCAAAAAATCACTGCTGTACCTCTCAGCATTTGCTAGAAGTGCGTCAAGAAATGCAAATGCATTTTGGAAAACTATTACTCCTGGAAACAGTCATTTAAATGGTAGCAGCAGCTGTTTATTCCTCCCTCAGAGTTTTCAGAGGTTTAAAGTGGGTGTGTAGAATATACCTTTACTGTGGTTAACAATTGATTTATTGGAGAAAAAACAGTAAAGGTTTAAAGTCTTCCCCTCCTTCCAAATTACTGCACTTAAATCATACAACAGAAGTAGCCAGCTGGAAGCTGCAGTAGAGTTTCTAGTAGTTAAGCTACATCAATTAAAGACCAACTTCTACGGAGCACAGGATCCCCCATACACACATACTTTAACTTGCGTTTGGAGTGTGTGTCCCCAGCCCAAGCACCCTGGAGTGGGAGATGGTGGGAAGACAGCGTGCAGGGATCCGAACATGGCATCAGACCCGGGAGAGGCAGGAAGCCAAACCCATGCTGTGCTCAGTGAGGAGATCAGGGATGAGCAACTGCTTGGCAGGCAGCAGGACAACCCCAGCTGGCATTGCAGGCTCATCACCCAGCCTTCTTCAGGTGTCCAGACTCTTTGGCATCCTCTGCAGTAACTTCTGCTTCCTGCTCCTTCACGTGACTCCAGAGATGGTGATGGATCACACGGCCACGCTCTGGATACAGCAGGTGGATGCACCCAGGACACATCCCTCGGTCAAGGGCCCATACGCTCCCTACCCAGGGCACTGTAGCTGTGTGGCACCTGCAGAGCCTGCCTAGGCACTGGGCACAAAGGGCTGTCACAACCCAGAGGACAAGAAGGTAAAACAAATATCTGGCAGGAAGGGATCAGAGCACTCTGGGGAGAAGAAAAAGACAGGAACCTACACTGCAGGGCTGTCCTTTTACTCAAGATCAAATCCCCTCTAAAAAAAAGGAGGGTTTTGAAGCACAACACAGCTGCAAGTGGCTCATCAAGGAGATGAAACACGCAGCATGCATGGTGCTTTAAAGAGCTCACAGCTCCAAGCAGAGCACACTGCAGTAAACCAGTCTGTTTTCCTTCTGCCAAGACAGTGACATTTGGCAACAGGAAAGTGAATATTTAAATACGGCTCCTTCCCCACCCCATGCACCAGGCTGGTACTACTCCTGATGCTCCTCATCCCTGAGCACACATCAGCTGCTCAGCAAGCCTCTGTGGGGACTGCCTAGCACAGATCTGAGTGCTATGGAAACAGCATGCAGCAGCGTGAGATCCACTCATGCAGACTGCAGCCAGTCTATGTTCAGGCATAAAAATAAGCTTCGCAAACAGTAATCAAAGCACACAGTAGAGTCAGCAGGTTAGTTAAGAACAGGGACTGATTTGAGGGCTTCCGCTTTGCCTTTACCCTGCTTCTTGAGACTCCTCAGATAAAGGCAGGACACTTCTGAGTTCTGCTGAAAAGATTTGTCTTCTACAGAGCAACACAGCAACTAGAAAGCCAGACGTGCTTCAGTCAGTGTGAGCTGTGCCCATTTCGTATCCCCCAACCCTTCTTTTGGGTTGGAAGTACTGGTTCATACCTACAGGACAACTTCTTTAAAGATGCTTATAGGCAAGCCCTTGTACTGCTTTACTCCTGGGAGCCCATGTAAAGAAAAGCGGGGGACATATCAGAACCTTAAACTACCCTGCAAAGACTGCAGAGGACCAGAAGGTCCAAGTTCAGAGAAGGGGCAGCCCTACCCACCAGCAGCTGCAGCTGTCCCCTGCCATAGGAGTATTCCCAGGGTCTAGGCTGCTGTAGGGCACTGCAATAAACAGCAGACAGTGATGACTCAGGGGGGTTCTTTTAAATTTTTGCTAACCTGATCAAGTTAATCAAAACTTTCTAATGCCAAGATGTGACACATGTTTAGGTAGAGAAGAATTGAAGAGAGAGGGATGATAGGATTTCCTTTTGCTCATCTTAGGACTCCTGCTAGTAGTTGAATTAAAGTACTTCAGAAAAAAGTAAACAAAACAAAACTGGCACGAGCAACATCCCCCGTGCTAACAGCTGAAACATGCTCTTTAGCATGGCAAAACTGCAACTAAGAAACATACTTACAAAGATTCTTTTTCAACGTTTTTGGAGTTTTTCTGATGAACAGAGATCACTGCCAAGCATGGGCTCTGATCCTAGCAAAGCACAGGGAAGCACCTGACTGAAAACACCAACTCCAGCCCAGGTTGCCTCTCTTGGCACATCTTTTCATCTGCATCCCAGGCCTAGGGGGCTCCGATGAAACTCCACTCCCCTCTAGCTGCTAGAGAAGGGAAAGCAAAACAGGGAAAAAACTGCTGTTCTGTCTCTGCCAGCATCTCCCACCACCTCCAGCAAGCTGCAGCTGATCACCAGCCTGGTACCCCACGACACCTTATTGCCATTGCTAGTAACAGATCACAAGCTTTGAACAGAGCTTGCAAGGCCTCAGGGCTAGAGGCTTGTCAGACTCCCTCTGTCTGAACTCTTCTTGATTTGCCTGCAGTTTTGTTTTACTCAGTGTATCTCAAAGTAGAGACACGCAATGTGGTAGCACAGGTATGGTATGAAAGGGCACGGGGTTGACACTGGAGCCTCCATGGCTGTAAAAAAAGTCATAAAATCTGCAGCTGGACAAAACTATTCTAGAGGTAACAGAGAGGAAGAAAAAATAATATCTAACATACATAAAGGGCACTTCTATATAATAGATTTGGATATAACATGGAGCTTGCAGAGTAATGAAAGAAAGAGCAAATCTGTAAAAAGCAAACATAACAGAAGGAGTCCAGTGGATCCTACAGTGAAGACGGAGCAGCCATCGACATCTTACTCCTCCCAGCAAAAGAACCACAATGCTGACAATTTGCTATAATATTCCTGCCACCACTAAAATGACACTACCAGCCTGAGAAGCCAGGGGAAGGGTGAGAATAACGACATGAAAAGGTGTGGAAACTAAGTGCATAAAACATTACCTTTATTGGTACTAAGACTCTGTCTGCATAAATAGTCTTTTTCTGTAATAAGATCTAAGCTAATAATCATTCTTAAATTAGATTGTTAAAATTTAAATTACACTTACATATATACATAAAAAGCAAGCCTTTAATTTATTATGTATACAGACACACACACAGAGTATGCTTCCTCTTTGCCCATGAAGACTTGAAGCACAGCCCACATGTGCTGTGCTGCTGGCAGGTCACAAGCAGGAGCGGGGCAGTTCAGCAGCCCAACACGTGTGGCACAGCAAGTTCCTACAAACCTCGGTTCCACAGAAATTAATGGAGCATCCCAGGCTCCGGCAAGGCAATGTATACATCTGCTGGGGCACCCTGCTGTCAGCGAGCATCCCAGGACATTTACTGCTCTGCTCTCACACTCTGCAATAGAGAAGTCAGCCTGTGAAACAGGAAAGCCGCCTCTTTCGGTGACACCATTCACACCACAGCAGTAGCGCTGGTTTCTCACCCAATAGCATCAGTCCATCCCTTTCTGTTCAGGAGCAAGCAACAGCACAATGAGTGTTTTTCTGCACACCAGCATTTGCTGGCAGTCAAAGCACTCTGCTGCACTGCTACCTCGCCAAGGGCAAGTGTCTGCAGACGACTGCCATCACTTGTAGCTGCAATAGCAGAAAAATCCATACAGCTGTCTACAACACTGCCAAAGAAAAGTGTTTTCATAGCAGGGCAACCATATCCAATGTCACAGTGTTACCCCAGCTCACCGCATCCCTCTGTCAAACTGCCAGAGCCAACACACAGCTCCATGTTCAGCTCACCTAACCAGGGGCAGAGGAGGATGAGGAAGTGGAGCAGGAGGAAATGGCAGGAGTGACACTGACCCTTCAGGAGAGAATCAGATTAGAAAGTTATGGGTAGCTGGTCTGTTACCACAGCCTTTTTCAAAAGGGAAGGCTTCAAAAGGGAAGGTTGAAAGCCTACCTTCCAATACAAGGTTTTCGAATAGGGCTTCCAATCTCTTTGGCTCATACACAATCAAATACGAGGGACTTTGAAGATGCTTGCTACCTGTAACAGGAGGGAAAGCTGTCCCTCTGGAGTCCTAAATCAAAGTTGACACAGAGTGACAAGTTTTGGCTGAACAAGAGCATTTCAATTTAGTGCTTAATCTCACTTAATGCTTGCTTTCCCTTTCAGTCACCCTTTGTATGACATTTTTCTGCTTACTCACTGCAGGATATTAAAAGGACAACAGTAAACACCTCCTTTCCTCCATGTAGCAAATCTCAAATCAAAAGTGCCCATACTACAAAGACTCAGTGGAGCCAACAGTGCGTTCATCATCATCTTACCTGGAGGTGAACTTCTCAAAAACATGAAAAACTCCACACCTATCAGATGTCTGTTGTGCAGGGTTCAGTAGATGCTCTTTCCTGTCAAACTAAGCATGGAGTTGTTCAGGTTTTTTTCTTTCAAAAGCTGGTCAAGAAAGCATTTGCTTTCAAGAAGACTCCCTGCACTGTATCTGCTGCCATGGAAACATCACTTTTTGAAGAGATACAGCTGATATCCTCCCTTACCTGCAGTGACATCCAGCACCTTCAGGAACCCACAATCCACAAACAACTCACTGATTTTAGGTGGCAAATCCAATCCCCCGACTTCACACAAGACTTCTCTGTGCTGGCTGAGCGGCTCCCACCCCATGAAAACTCTCTGGATCCCTTCTTGCTAAAGGAGCAAATGGTTGTAAAGGAAGAGGAGAAAGCCTACCCAGCCTTTACAACACTCAGGGCAGCCAAAGCAGTTTTTGGGGTGCAGGGTATGTGCATGGCAAAAAGCATGAGAAGTCCCAAAATCCATTTCCCTCACCACCCGGCTCCCCCCGGGACTATGCCGAGATCTGACTCATGAAGCAGAGGATGTTAGTCAAGGGCTGTATTTAGCAGCTGTAGAAGACAAGGAAAAAAAATGCATGTACAAGATAGATAGGAACACAAAAATGAATACAAATAAAACTCGGGAGGCAGACTAGTGCATGCAGTATGTGCTTATTGCCAGGCCCTGCAGATGGAAGGGGCTCAAAAGACTCCAGGCACAGCTGAAAGCAGCTCAGTAGCACTCGTGCCCAGGACAGCTTTAGGAGAGGTACATATGGCAGCCAACTCCAGCCATAAAAATCAGCTGTTCCCACTTCACCCACAAAGCACCCAGATGAGGCAGAGCACAGCACTTGCCCAGCCTGTGCCAGAGCTGTTCTTAAACCAGAGCCAAGGCACAGTGCTTTGTTTTGAGCCAGCAAGGTCAGACCGAGCGTCTGAGGTCTCTCATGGCTTAGATGGGTGTTTGGAGTGGGAGAAAGGGGAACCCATGAGCAGTTTCACAGGGCTTCAAAGTGTGGGAAATTGGAACAAACAGGACTTCAATTTCATGTCATCAGGATTCTAAAGCCCCGAGCAGTTACGGCTTGGCCTCACTGAAGGATCAAAGGAAGCAGATCCCTAGCTAAGCTTTCCTACTCCCAAAAAGTCTGAGAGCAGGCTTTGCTCTGGCTGATGAAGGATTGTCTCGACTGCATGTGACAGTGCTGGTTACAGGGAACAGGAACAAAGGGAGCCACACACACCACAACCATCCTTTCACTGTTGGAGAGCCGGGCAGGCTCCCTCCTCCACCTCCTGAAGAGTTCAAGTTACCCTTCAACAACGCCCAAATGTTGGTGAGGGCAGGAACAGCTGACACTGCTCCAGCCTCCAGCTGCCCACCCCAAACCAACACACGGGCAGCCGCTTCCGCATCAGCTGCTCCAGCATCCCTCCAGCACCCTGCACCGATCCCCACATTGCAATGCACTGCAATAGCAATGGCAATGGCATTAAATAACTCACAGAACACCACCCTGTCAAGCCAGGACCCTCAGCCTGAGCCAGAACAATGAGACTTAACCCCTGCCCCCAGCCTCCAGAGCTTTCCATGCAAGAGAGGGGAAGATCTGCTGCTGTTTAAGGGACCTACTGATCTAACTGCTCTGCTATTTTTTCCCCTCTTTCATCTTCAAGTCACTGCTACACTCAGTGAAATCATTCTTCCTCTGCAGTTCCAACGACAGCCATCCACTCTTATTTACTTAAAAGTGTTTGATTTCACAACTGCACGTTAAGGAAAAAAAGTCATACCCACAGTACTGCAAGTACCTACTGATAAAGAAAACAAATAAAGCAGCAGAAAAAGGTGCCGCTTCGTCCATTAGGACAATGGGGAAAATCTTGTCCTACTGCACAAAAAGAACATTAAAGTCCATTTTGCCAGCCCCAGAAATGCAAGTCAAGGCTCTAGGAAAAGAAAGGCTTACATACTATCAAGAAATCATGTGTAGTGCTTTGGGACTCCCAAGTCCCACAAAGCCAGAAGATTTTGAAAGACACCAGGTTACATAAGTGAAGAGATGCCAAAGTACAAGAGGAACCACCTAAACACATCGGAGATGCAGCATGACTGGAGAACTGTTTGTGCTACACAAGAGTACTCAGTGGCACGGTCTCCTCATTCAGAGCACATGAACACAGCGCTTCTACACTGCTGGGGTGGCTTCATCCTTGATATCCAGTGGTGAGCCATACCAGCACTAACAGTAGGAAGCCACAGAAAGACTCCTTTTGAAAGTAAAGCCAGGTACACAATCTTTTGTGGTGATAAAAAAGCAAGAATCTCTGTGAAAACACAACTGCAGCTATTAGTCCATTCACCGAGTTCACACAGTAAATGATGAGACTTTTGTTCATGCAACGTAATGCAAAGCAGCAGATCAAGAGACTCCTCATCTCAGGAGAAGTTTATGCCCATTTGGCCTGAGCCAACGCTACTGCTTTGGTGCTTGTAATCACAGAGCAAGAGATCCCAAGCACTTGCAGCCCAAGCTTTCCAGAGAGGTTGGAGCGCACTGAGCACCATGCAGAGGCATACACCTTTGAGCAGTCAGGTATTGCAGCAGGCCTTAAAGAGAGAGAAGACTTAAACACTTTATATACCTGGAGGATTAGCCTTGTCTAGTCTGGCCACAATCTTAACTATAACCTAGATTTTCTTCCCGCCTCCTAACTTTCACTAGCTGAGAAAACTATCATTGTAACAACGAAAAGTGCAACCTCTGACTCACACTTTTAAACAAATTAATTTCTGGTTAGATGAGGCAATCCAGGATGTTCAAGCCAGTCCCAGAGACAGGACTCGGCAGTCTGGATTTTAGCCAAGCACGTGGCTTTGGTGAGTAACACCGTTATCATCAAGCACAGTTTCCAATGCAAGCTCTCCAGCTTGCCAGGGAAATGGGTCTGTGAGGGTTAACTAGCAGGGTATCAGAAGCCATTAGTTGAACAGGCAGACATGTGGGCTATTCTAGACTGTCCTGCTGTACCTACAGGTCTTCACCTCACCTGACAAAGAAAACAGCATAATCACCTCCAAAAGCACGGCAGAGGAGGAAGGTGTTGCACCATAGTTGCTCCATAACAGTCAGTCACGTCACACCAGATACATCATTCTGATATACAACCTGGGGTGCAGCACGCTCTTCATACAAAGCAGTACTTACACAAAAAATTAGTTCAATAGCAAAACAAGCTTGTAAAACATGTCAGCATTGTCACTAAAGCTTTTGAGGAGGTCACAGTATTTTACTCTCCTTTTCCATTAGGAGTTGTCCAAGACACTACAGTTGCAACAAAAGTGCCTGCCTTTCAGTAGGCTCAAGCACAAAGAAAGAATTTCAGGACAAAATACTGAAACATGTGTTAACGCACCTGCAGTTGAAATTAAAATCCTGATTGAGCTGATAATTGTGCTGTTTTATGGCAGAACAGTTCTGTTTGTCAGTCCCCAAGAACAGCACTTGAGGGTAGAGATTTTTATTTATATATTTTGAAGGTAAACACGGGACTTGAGAATGGTTAACAGAACCTCCCTGAAGAGGTCTGGCCACTCACCAGATTATCTTCTGCTTTGGCAAAGATAACTTGCCCTTTTCTCTTAATACAGAGAAACTCAGAAGTCACTGCTAGCTGTACAAGTGTGCCACAGCAGCCTTGAAACACTTAAACAAGCACAGGGACAGATCAAGGTTGGTCCTGAACAAGCTCACCTGGCAGAGCAGGGCTAAGCTAAGTCAGCCCAAGGGTGCAGCAGCTGAGCTGGGCTGAGCGGCCCCACCAGTTCACTCAAACAAAGTAGTTTATTGACTCCCACCTGCCTTACTCTGTCCGGCGGAAAGCAGCTGGCGTGTAGCTCAGTACAGTACTGCGTAAAAGACTCCAACTGACGGATCAGTAGGAGATACGCAATATACCTTTGTGGGAGAAGCTTTTAAAGCAAGAGATCCTGCTCTGCCCACATTCAGGCCGGCCTCCATCAAGGCACCAACTACTCTCCTACTACCTCCCAAGGTTTTTAAGTTTTAAATAAACCACGAAGTTTTAAGCAGACAATTCCAACCACAACAGCCTTCCCAAGGCAAAACGCACACCGTCACCTTCCACTGCCCACAGAGCCAGGAAGCGACCACACCGAGGTGCCACCCGATGGCCCCCGGCCAAAAGGGAGCTGCCAGCCGCTGAGCAGCTCTGGAACGGAGGGAATCAAGAGGGAATAAAGCGCACAAGCAGTGCGGGTTAATCAGAAGTTACATTCTCGTAAAATAGAAGCGCTCTACTTTTAGTCCTGGGTAAAACCAGAAAGTTTACTCTCCCCTTTAACCCCGCTGGGCAGGGCGGAATTCACCGCCCGTGCCCACTGTCCGAGGGGAGAAGAGGACGCTCCGGGCCCTGCCGCCCGCCCTGGCGTCAGGCCAGAACCCGTCCCCTGGTTCCGCGTTTTCCGAGCTGAGGGAGGCGCAGCCTTACGACAGGCCGAGAGGACCCCTCCCGCCCCGGCCCCGGCCTCCAGCGAAGCCGCGCTCAGCTCT
>NW_010167355.1:0-23297 GCF_000695765.1 Mesitornis unicolor
AATTTTTATTATTATAAAACAAAACCAAAAGGCCAGAAATTAAATGTAATCTTCTCTCAGACTAGATAAGAAAGTCTCCAGAAAGTATCTACAATTTTGCAGTGATATCCCGCTTGCCCTCACTGAAGCTGATGACAAAGCTCCCAGTTTCTTTTCAATTATTGTAGCTTCAGAGTTTTTCAAGTACTTCAAAAAGAAATTGTGTTTCTTTCCTTAAAAACCTCAAAATAATTCAAGTACTTCCTTCAGCAGAGCAGGTTATCCATCTGCAAATTAAGTGAAACTTTATCATCCCCAGCTTGTATATTAGGACTGTGGTAGGTAATTTAAAAAGATACAGATATGCTTTTAACATTCAAGTTTTTGAACTATTTATTTCTGTTGTACCTAAGGGACTGGACTTCAGAAACGTTTAAGAAAGTTAGTACCTTAAACACAAGTAGCTCCATCAAAATCTATAAAGATATATTTATATTACTGAGCAAGATTATTGAGAAAGATTTGGTACTTGATTAAAGAACTTACTTATGAAAGTCCTGAAAATGAGGTGCCTGTGAGGTAAATGCCTGGTGGAAGCAGGGTTGTCACAGTTAATATTGCTGGTGAGGAGTAGAAGGAGTTTTGTTATGCCAGGAATAAGCTCTGTGTGGTGGTTAGCAACGGGAATGACAAATTATTTCTCAGAGTGGTAAATGGAATCTTAAATGGATCTTCGCTAACATGCTAATTTAGTCTGGTATCTTGACTGTGGAATTAATTTTCTAACTGCCAATTTCAGCTGGCCACACAACTGCTTTCTCTAAATTTCAAGGTGACCTTTGCAGGGCCACAGGAGACATTTTCACTTGGTGAATAACAGTATTGGATCCTTTAAACACTTCTGTTTTGATTTTGCAATAAGTTGTTCTCAGTGAATTTATCAAGCATAGGAAATATTAACCAGGTAGGCTCGTTGAGCATCTCTATTCACCACTAAAAAACCCAAATGTTTTCAGATGCTAATGAGAATTGTTGCTGTTGTTAACACTGAGATGGATGGCTTTCATATGCAAAATCATTAATTGATACAGAGATTATAGAAAATCTAGTGGGTAAGAGGAAAGAGGTAGACATGGGAAGAGGGAAGGTGATGGCAAAGAAAAAGGGAATTATTGGTGTAAAGTGCTGGATAGGAAGATATGTTGAACATCAAGCAAAAGTGGTTGCTTGTTGATTTTGACCATGATCAGAAGTAGGACCTCTAATCCTCCTTTCTAGTGACAACAAGCTTCAGAATCCAATTTTGGCTAATTAATTGAGCTGAAAATAATATGATCTTGACTGAGGAAGACTTTTCCAGGAATCGTTAGAGAGCCTTTATGAGTTTTCTTAAACCTAAAATCTAAAATCTGAGTTGTTCAAGCAGGGCCACAAAGTAAATTACTTTTCTGCTAAAGGTCTTGAAAACTGATGCGAGTTCATCTTTTAGTCTCATGTAAGGACTTGGTGCAAGTGAAGACCTGGCAATTTCATACAGTTCATATCAAGGCCAAGCAAAGCCAAAACCCTTGTTCTTGGGAAAGCACTGTTGATTGCTATCCTGCAAGAAAACTGCCAATTAAGGGTCAGAAACAAAGCTCTATCTATACTCCTCAATTGTGAGCAAATTGGCTTAACAGTAAAATGTGAACATACTGCAGTCATCTAAAAATGTGTATCAATTATTTTTCTCTTAGTGCAACCAGGCTGTTTTGAGAGATAATGCAGTAAGGAAGGAAGCATCTTTTTCAGCCCCATGGGGCAATGCATCTTCACATAGCTTCTTGCAACAGGCTGTGCCTGAAGGCACAATTTCATTCTCTGCTGAAATGAGCAAGTGAACAGAGTGTAAAACTTAAAATTGTAGTATGAGGAAAAAGACCATGTAAATAATTTGGTAGGATGGGTTATAAAATCATTTAATAAATCTGAAAGACAAATCAATTAATATGTTTACTGCATCAGAAAAGCAGGTCTGTGTGCCAAAGCAGTACAGCTTTTTCTCCACTTTAATATCCTGGCCTGAAACCTCTTCTGATTACTTTACAAAAAGCTTCTAAAAGCTTCACATACCAGCTCACTTATCATCTTACAGAACACCCAGATTTGAGAACAAAAAAAACCATAATCATGCATTCATTTGTGGTATCCTTGAAAAAGAGACACTTTCCTCAAAAACTAATCCACACAGTGAAGAACAGTGCAATTTTTTGACATACATCATCATGGTTTCAGAAGAAATAATCTGAATAGTTTTCAGTTTAGGTAATATTAAGATAACACAGAAGCGATGCACATTTTTTAAGTGGCTATAGGTATACTCCACCTAGGAACCTGCACCCCTGTCACTTGAGGTAATATGCTTTGCTTCAACTCCAAACAGTACCCCTTACAGCATTTCTCTTCATCTTGAAGACCAGCCCTCTGAGGCAGAAAAAATGTAAACATAAACAACTTTGGCTGAATTCCTGCAAAGACAAGAAAACCACCCCAAATCTCTCTTCACTTAGGTGACAGAATTTATCACAGCGGACTCCCGGACCTCCTGCAAGCTTCTTCCAGCACGTCATTTAATTTATCTGACAGCACAGTGACTCTGCAACTATAGCCTATTTTATTTTTTTCAAAAATTTACCTTCAGATGTCTCTAAAGGCTTTCTTTAACCCCTCTTTTTTTTTTTTAAATTAAGTAAGGGTTTTCAAGCTTGAGGGCTGATTTTTTCCAACAATTGCTCAGCAGTCATGAATGGGGAACTAGGCTAAACCTACTACTTCAATTAGTTTAATTGATAGAGGCTGGGGTGTGTGGATTTCCTCACCTGAGTCTAATGAAAGAAGCATTCCGTTTGTAGAGGATATTTTACACTGCAGAATGTAAGGTTGACAGTTAGGAGACCATAATTTTCTTCTCACCTCCTCAAATGATCTGTAATAGGATGCTGGCCAAATCATTTCGCTTCAGTGATTCAGGGCTCAGGCAAATGGCTTCTGCTGAATTTTGATGGGGTGATTTAAGAAGTTGCCAGCCTCAGCTGGCTGTCCCCAACCCTGTAACAAAGCCTATCACAAAGTATGCCAATACTTCAGCTGTGCCAATGCCTAGCTCAGTAAGATAAACTGCAAAGAAGATTGATTTGTGCTGATGCTCAGCTGTACCCAGGAGAGACAGATGAGTAGGTTGCTCTGCTGCCCCTGCCAACAGCACACGTGTCTGGATTGGAGGCCAGGCTCTGGATGGAGAGCTGGGTTTGGTGCAGTCCTGAGCATGCCATACAGGGTTCAGGAGAAGAGGTTTGCCTGGAAAATCATGTTTTGTGTTAATTACTTTGCTTGTAAAATGATGGTGGATCTATGAATTAAAAGCGGTATATAAAGGATTAACTGCCTGTTTTTGTTCAATCAATAATTTCCATTGGTATTTTTATTTTGCCTTCATCTAAGAATCAATGATATTTTTAGCTTAAAAGAAAACTTCAATGGCTACACATTAATATTTTAATGCAATCACATGTGATTGATTTTTTTTTAATTTCTTGTTTTTAGGCTGAACTTTTCAGTGACTTCAGTAGGGATTTCTGCTTCACATTGATTGTACAACATGGCCATATGTAACCAATAAATATTTGGCACATGAAATATATTTTAAAAGAAGAAAAGACTTTAGAAAGTATCTGTGTGGAAGGCCTTGATTTAATCAGAAGTATGAGGTGGAAGTGTCTCAATTTTTTTCTCTTGTTAGTGAGACTATCGAAAGAACTCAAAGGTTTTCAGTCTCCCATGTTGTATTTTATTAAAGCACAAACTAATAGGCTGGGACAGAATAACTCTTTCATGCAGGCAAAGGGTTTGCAACTACTGTATGAAACAGATTGAAGAAAATCTTTGGGAAGAAAACCACAATCCCTTCATAACATATCTTTGCACGCTCGGTTATTTCAGTTCAAAAGGCTGTGTGACTCGGATGCAGGGACCTAGGTATAAATACAGTCTTCCTCTCAGCTTCCTATTCTCACAATATTTCCACACCGAATATATAGTGTACAATTCCTGTACTGATATCTGAGAAGGAACTATGTATATAGATCCAGTACTGGTCTTCTCTTCCAGCATCTGTTATCCTTTCAGATTATTGAATGAAAGGAGCTCTGACTTCACGGTATCTTCCAGGACATGACCCCTTCTTCTGCCTTAAGGGAAGAGTTGTGCATCAATATATCAGCTTATATAATTCCTTTTCTTTTCTTTAAAGACACAGGTCAGTCATAATGTTACCCTTTGTCTTTTGACTCCTACTTAATGTTAGAAGAATATATTATAAAAGCTCTAATAACATCCCTATTTCTGATCTTGTGAGTGAAGATTCAAGGAGATGTTATATCATTTTCTTAAAGAGCTTTGTGTTCCTGTTTGACTAAATAGAGTCAGGCCCACTTAGGTTTCCTCTGGTAGGCTAGCTTTCCACCCAAAGAATATTCTTCCTGTCCTATCAGTATTTCCCAGGGGTTGTTTTACTCAACTGCCCCAGACACCTCCTACAACTGGAAAACCTGCCCAATCCAGTAGATATTTTGGGGTATTTTGGAGCCCTTGCAAGCAGCACTGTAAAAAGGACTGAAAACACCATGAGGACTACATTCAAAGGTTTTCAGTTAGTCAGTAATATAGAAGAAATTAAAGAGTTAAGTTTTTACTGTGGAAGCTTCCACCCTCTGATATTTGAGTTACCGAATAAATCAAGCTGAGGCTTTCATTTCTCTTCTAAACTTATTTTCTTTTTAACTTATGTTTTTGTTGTACTATTTGTGATATTAAGAAAACAACACATCTGAATTTTTCTTCAACACACAGTGTTCTTCACCAGTGTTTCCAGTCTCTGTGGACAATTTGGCCATATTTAGGTCAATTTTGCTACCACTAGTTCCTAACAACTTTCAAGATACCTGGAACAAATCCTAGCAAAAAAGATGAGGATACTCACTTTATTTCTATAGACCCTGTTAAGAACAGAAAATACTCTTGTAGCGTAGTATGTGAGCTTTCTTCAGCTCATACTGTTCTTACTGACATAACTGTTTCTTTTTTTTCCTGAATGCTTGCAGCCTTACCCATGTTAACTCTGGTAGTTCAATGTTCAACAAAAGCACCCTCCTGAGCTGTGTGGATGTTGCTGTAGACAAAGGGATCTCTTGAGATCCCTGCAGATCCTGTGACTTAAAGTTTCTCTGGAAAAGATATGTGGGAATGGATTATGAAAAGACAAGGGAGGAAGGTGAGAGAAGACCTCTGCATCTTGTGTGAGATCTCAAATTTAAACTCTGGGCAGGGGAGAAAGACTGAAAGTGAGTGTTAATAAATGACAGTAAGTGCTCTGCAGAGAGTGGTTTTACAAGGCTAAACAGAATTACGAAACCTGGAACCGAAGTGAGGGAGTAAGGGATATAATTCATGCAAATAAGCTGGATGGTAGCTTGAGGAGAGAGGTAAAATCTTTATAAAATCTAATGATGTGTAAATACCACCTGCATTAATTATGCTGCGCTATTGAATGTTAAAAATCTGAAGCCTGGAGCTAGAATAATTAATCTGCCCTTGTGATTGCCTTGGAAGGAAGAGAAAGATACTGTTCCTGGCAGTGCGAGATGAAGTTACAAATGAAGAAAAGCGTAAGTTTATTGTGCTCAAGGCCTTATTTTTGACAACAGAGAGTTTCTCAGGGATGTTTGCTGAAAGCCTAGGAGAGAGCTCCACACTCTCCAACAAACTCACCCACAAAGAAAGCCAAATCCTTATGCTTACAGTATCCCATGAAGGATGTGATATATTAAGTATATGCAGAAACAGCAGTTTTCTATTTTACTGCTGGCCTAGAGAGCTTGCTTTCCTGTAGTGCAATTTCTTCAAACTGGGCCTTTTAAGCTGTATGTGACAAAATGACATTTCAACTTAGACTCAGCTGTTTACAGTCTACCTTCCTGCCCTAAATTTTCAGAAAATCAGGACAAGTTGCTTTAGAGATGGAGGCACTATTAGAAAGACTTAATAGTGTCACCAAGAGTCAAAGGAAAATTAATTCAATTATTCAGAGGCATGTATGAATGAATGTACCATGATGAGAGATGTTCTGGTTGTACTACTCATAATGAAAGAGAAAGACAAGACTTGCCTGCTACAGCTGTCATTTCCTTAAACTGACATTATTTTATATAATTGTAAATAATGTTAAGAAGTGGTTCTGCTTTAAATAGGAAAACTGTGTTTTAGACTGATTGGCCTTTCACTGAATCTGTTTGTTTCCAGGTATAGGTGCTCAAGAAATATAAAAGTAAAAATAAAGAAATGTATAAATATATACATAGATAAATTTCCATGTGGAAAATGGTGTTGGTCCTGATTTTTTTCCTATAAATCATAAAAGATTGCCTGCCAGAGAGAAATGAACAGCTTTATAAATTCTGTCTTTTTAATATGTTTTAAAGAACAGGACGACTGTGAACCCTTCGGGGAAAAAATGTCAAATTAAGAATCCAGTGTGAAATTATGTTGCAACTCTAGTCCACATCTAGCAAGGTGGAAACACTGTAATTTGCTAGTGTCCTGTTATATGAAGCAGAGGCATCTTTTCTTTTCTTTTAATGGGAATAACATTATCTGATAAAGTATTTTCCAATCATTTTTTTCTTTGTGAATGGAGGTTGTGGGGTTTTCCGCAGTTTTCCTGATGAAATATATATATAGGTTTTTAAAGCCTGAATTTAGTAATTTGAAAATTAAATATTGATCCACTTTGAGAACATGTGGAAATAAACAATAGGGACTAGAATAGGTATCAAGCTGCTACTGCAACTTTCCAAGAAGCTAATGAAATTACTTTTATTCTGGGGCAAGTCTGTAGAGAATAAGACCTAGCTGTACAGATTCAGAGTAATAGACACTAATATCAGTTTTCATTGAATTGTTTTGTAAAAAGTATAGTGTTCCCCAGCATTAGGGATAATGTGTACAGACACACAGGGCATCCACCTTTCTCTGAGTGAAATCTCTTTAATTATGTAATATTGGGAGGTTTTTTCCTCCCTTTATCACTGCTAATATATACCTTTTTTCTTGATTTATTGAGCTTTCACCTCTACAAACATGTTTTGAATTAAATAAACTGTAAGTGTATGTAAGAATCTATGTATATTTATGTTGCACACAACTATGTAAGTTATTCATACTATAGGACACTGAATAAATATTGATCACAAAACAACTTTAAAATGTAGTGATTTTCATTAATTTCCTTACCATAAAATGAACATGATGTCATTCAAAATTCTCTTGAAATTTATGAAAGGCTCCCTTTGACTCTATGTCACTTGCTTGGGAGTCACTATCTCATAAGGTGTCTTTGATGAACCATTTCACTTTTAAAGTACCCATTTGAGACTTCTTTATGTGAAATGGTCATATCTCAGATGTTTATACAAATAAAATATTGACCTTGAGAAGAAAAATTGAGAACAAAGAGCAGAATGGAAAATGCTGAGGAAAACAGACTGAAATAAACAATATTATTTCAAGTTTCTTGCAAACAAACTGTTCCTTGAAAAATATGAGTTCTTCGGCCTGATCTCCTCAATCTGTTTGCATGCTCACTATTTACATAGTTTCCTTTTTTCAGTATTGCATTTCCGTGAACAAGGTTGAGTGTGTAGGACTCCCTAGCCTCTCTGTTGAATCCTTTGAATACTTGTGAGAAATCCTGCTTCATATTTTTCTTCTGCCAAAAGGAATATGAACCTGCCTCTTTCATGTTATAGGGCATCCAACAGGAGAGACTAAGGGTGTCTCTCCTATGTTGAGTATCTTCTAAGCCAGCACTAGAAGGCTATCATAAAAACTGACTGCCCTCAAGCCTAGGCTCTTCTGTACTTAGAGCTGAGAGACATTTGAATTAAATTCTCACATGCTTGTGACTAAGCCATGAAGCCACAGCCAATTCATTCCTCATTCTTGAACTGTTCTACCTTGCATGGAATAATTAAAGATTAATTCAGTTAGAGAGAAAAAGAGAATCGGAAGTGCTGTGTGGGATGCCACTCGAGGGATTTAAGTGAAGAGACAGCAAGAGAGAACACTTAGCTTTCAGTCAATGATCAAAGTAACTTCTAAATATTTTAGACCAAATTGACCAGCCTGAAAGTAAGAGATGGAGAGTAGCCTGTTCAGCTCAGCAAGCTCTTTAGCAGCAGAGGCATACTGCTTGGGAAGTTACATCCCCTGAGGCAGAGAAGAAAATTAGGCTTGAGCTATGCATGCTGTAGATGAGTGACCTTGAGTAAAAAGTGAGGGGCTCTTTCTTCTCTTGTCAGGTTTTGTGGGAGTTTGCTAAGTCTATCTCTTCATTTCCATTGCTTTTCTTTGCCAAAGTTACCTGAAATGAAATTGAAATGTTTGGTTTTAGAATAACTCAAAAACATATTCTGGTTTTTAATTTTAAACCAGTTTTTTTTCCATTTAGTTTTCATTTTAAGGCAGAAAAATAATTTTGGTTTATCTGATCACATTTTTCTTTCAGCCAACTCACCAGAAAAATAATTATTAATACAGACCACATTCCTTACTGGTTTTGCTCCTTCTACTGTAGAATTTATTTCTCAATGTTCTTATGTACTCTGGCTTCTATAAAAATTCCTTATCTCAACTCATGCTACTAAAAATAATTGATATATCAAACAATGCTCTTGCTGATTTTTCAATAACTTAGTAAACAGATCAAGTGATTTAAATAATGTTTGTTTCAGAGTTCTTCCAAATGAATTATTACTACAACTAAGGCATCATGATTTGGAAAAACTGAACAACTGTGGGAATGAACAGAACTTTTACATAGTGTTCAGGTAGATTAATATATCAGACAATCAGGATATCAGTTGATAATTAACTTCATTGAGGCATTAAATCTTTGCACTGCTTAACTTAAGTTTTCTCAATTAACTCCTCAATATGGAAGAATTTTTGAAAGATTCAGCCAAAATCAAAAGGCATCACACACTGGAGGTTTTTGAGCAAATGCTGATTCAGTTGAGAGTGGTCAAAACCATCAAGGTCAAGGTCAGGCTCTGTCCTAGATTTTTTTTGTAGTTAAGCCTTAGAGGAAAGAATCTCAACAGTTAGTGGTATAATTTTAAACTTCCAATACAAATATGTATTATGATCTTTTGAATTAATACATGAAAACTTATTGCAGAGCTGGAACTAGAACTCGGTTCAGTTTTGTTTTGTTTATTTTTCTTAAAACACAGTTATGTGTATTTATTTGTACACAAGGTAGTGTTGCTGATTATAGTTTTAGATGAAATCAAGGAACATAATATGTATTTGTAATTGATGTTTCTGTAGTATAAGAAAAGACAATAACATTATTATAAATTAAAGCTGTCACCACCAGAGAGTGAATATTTAGTAAACTCTAAATTTGATTGCTTTGATACAATGCATCTATTTTATCAAGTATGCAGAACCTTACTGTAAGAATTTTTTTGCAGATTCATACACAGCTGCTCAGTCTGCTGCTCAACAATAAAGGCACTATAAACTTAAGTTTTCAATACAGGTAACAAGGCTTGTCTTATTGAGATTCTTCTTTCCTAATAAAGCTGTGAATGGGCTTCAGCTAGTTACTATCATTATGTGCAAGAAAGACTTGGGGATTAAAGAGATAGGTCTGATGCTGCCATATGCCTCTCTAGATGAAAGGTAAACCTTGAGGGCAATTTCATCCCTTGTCTTTCAGCACTAAGCTGTTCTCACCTGGGAATAAAATACACATTTTGGATTATAGAAAAGGAACATAACTCAACTGTTTAAAAACAAAAAAGTACAACAATTCTATCACTGCTGAGTTTTGTTGTGTAAAGAATAATCACAGTCATAACCAAAAGCAGAAATGAGGCATCTCCTTACCAAATTCTTTGTACCATAGGACAGTTACTTTTCAGTTCTCTGAAATAATGCAAAATTTCTTGCTCTATGATTTCCTTGTTCTTTCTTATTGCAAAGCTTTTCAAATAATTAATCATATTTTATACTATGAACAGAACTGAATCAAGTACTAATAACTCCACTATTTTATTCAAATCCTGAAGTCATATACTGAAGTATGATTAAACATAGTTATAAACAAAAAAATAAATCCTCAACTTGGTAAGCAAAAAAGACATGTGGAATCATACCTTTCAAACACTTAGAAAATGTCCAGACTCTGATTTTCAATGGACTTCCTGGAATAAGCTTTGCTTATTGGCCAAACTTTGCACACATGCATAAGTAGACTTGCTTGACTTCAATACATGATGCCCAAAGTTCTTCTGCAATTCCTATCTGTGTCAGCATGCATGACTTTCAAAATACTTTTCATTGTCTGCAAATATATCTAAAGATCAGATTTCTTATTCCAGGAATTGCAACAGGCAGTTACATAGAGCATATGTTTATTCAGCAGCTAGTCATAGAGAGAAAGAAGTCAAAATGAATGCATAGAACAACCCACTTGACCTCACAATGTTAATATAATTAAGCTCATGTACATTCCCATTTTAGCATTCAATAGATCACAGAATCACAGAATGTTAGGAGTTTGAAGAGACCTCGAAAAATCATCCAGTCCAACTTTCCTGCCAGAGCAGGATCACCTAGACCAGGTCACACAGGAACGCGTCCAGGCGGGTTTTGAATGTCTCCAGAGAAGGAGACTTCACAGCCTCTCTGGGCAGCTTGTTCCAGTGCTCTGTCACCCTCACAGTAAAATTAGATTAATAACATCAGAGGAACAAAAAAAAAGCTTCTCTGCTCAATAAAACACATCATTTTCCAAGGAAACTAGCCATATCAGGTGATAATTTGAGCAAGGATATTGCCTTTCATCATGGAAGTCTTTCTGATTTAATGAAAAGCAACAATGACTTAAAGACTGTTAGCACAAGCTAGTAAAAACAACATTATAAAGCCAAAAAGTCCTTGAAAATAACATCTACTGTGTTGGTCTTAAAGTAAAATTGCATGAAAAAATACTGATAAGATAGAAAATATCTACCTCTGCAGGGGAGATATCCAATAAAGAAGAGATTAATGAATATGTGGAACATTCATGTCTGAGTTCCAGACTGCAGAAGATAGTGATCTGTTTAACTCACTGGTGTTTCAAATCACTAAGATATTATATAAAATGTGAGGAGCAGCAGCAGCAGCAGCAGAAGATAACATTGCTCATGAATGAGGCTATGCATAGTCTGGCTTGTTCCTTAGGTACCTAAAATTTGTTACCTGTCAATGAACAGATTCAGGAGGACTCTATTAAGCAATGTATTATTTCCCTGTCTTTGAATAATCTGCCAGCATGCTCTTTTTCTTGACCTGCAACTCTCTGCGTCAACATTTTTGTGCTGTAGCTTAGAGAATTTAAACATTAAGAGTTATTAATTTAAACATTAATAGTTAGTATTTGGAAATAGGAGATCCAGATTGCTAGTCATTACTGTATAGCGAATAAACTATCTAGGTGAACTAAAGTATTCTTGTATCACAGGGGTCTTCTTCCACAGCCAACTTCATGTTTTCTTCTAGCTAGTTTCTTCCTTACCTCTCGGTGTTGTACCACTCTTATCCTACCTAGCCATAGGTGCTTTGCAGAGGGACATTTCTTTCTATTATCTTGTTGAGCAAATATTGCACACATATTGTCATGCTATCACTGAAATGCTTAAATCTGCAAATCTAGATGGTCCCTTTGTCACCATGTTAATTTTTGTCCTTTAAATGTAGGAGCTGTAATAGCATGAACTTTGGCACACAAAGTTTACATGTAGAAGCACATTAGCTCTGTGACTAAGGTCATTAGGTCAATTGTTTCAGGAAGCACCTCAAAACAACCAATATGCTGAACACATCTCTGCCTAGAGGTAAGTAGTAGGAATAGCCTTACAACTACGGTTTTCTCAAACCTTACACATCTGTGGATTTTAGCTCTTGCTTGGTGTTCTAGAAAGACATTTCCTTCTTCTTGGGGTAGAAGGCTTCAAGCCCAACACTGAAAATAGACTCCAATAGTCTTATGTCTAAGAACAAACTGAGATCCCTCATTTATTTCAAAGCATGATTACCATGTTGCCAAAATGCCAGAAGGTGGGAGGTGAGGTGCTCTTCCCACTTTTTTTCCAATACCTCCACAGTGTGCCAAAAGAGTGTTTTAACCACCAAGTTGCAATTTATTAGATGATTGGAATGCTGGAGAAACATTCCCAGACATCCAAACTCTTCTGCTGAAGACTTTCAGTTTTGTAGACAGGAAGTCAAGCTTAAATAAGATAGAGAAAATCAAAGAAAAGACAAAAAGAAAGGAAGAGAAAGGATTTAATATGAAATTCCTAAGTAGTTCTGAGAGTCCCAGAGTCCAAATGTTTTCTTTTTTTCTATTGTTTAGCCCCTAAACACTCTTCTTCCACTTCCTTTTGCCTTTTATCTGCCCTTTCTTCTACCACCATAGTTTCTAAGGTACTAAATAAAAGGTTGAGGGTTTGACCTTTAAAATGAAGGAGAAACTGCCACTGTGTTATGCGATCTTGCACCTATGCAGCAGATTTTTAGCATGTGTCTGTTAAATCCACGTGTCTTCTGGGAAGTCAGAAGGCTACCTGCCTCCCCCTAGAGGAAATCAGTTCTGAGGTGCAGCTCTAGGCAGGGGCTAAGGAACAGCAACGGGTATCCAGGGAATTTAAAGATCAGAGAAGGAGTCTCTTCATACCTCCAGGATACGTGGCAGCTGAGGAAGTAAGATGTGGAGCATGGTTTTAACTACCTTAAACTCTGCCCAAATCTTACTACCTGCTAAATTGCTGTGGGAGATGGTTGGAGTCAATGTAACGTTTCTTTAATGATAACCAGCTAAATTTTTCTATGTGGATGACTGTAAAACAAGGAAACCTTGAAGACGTCTACATTCTATTGAAATCTGTGGAGGTAATCCCAGTGCTGATGGTAAATTTGAATCAAGACCTCTCTGAGTAGATGCTTTGCTCTACAAGTGGAGCACAATACATATAAAATATTCATATACAAGAATAAAATAATAACATATGTACTTCCGTAGTTCTGAAGAAGTGTCCTATTTCACTGCTGACCCTTAACTATTTAATCCTGCATTAGTCATTTCAGTGAAATTTAATTCATGATGTAATTTTAAAATTGTATTTCTTTTTCTTGAAGTCTCCAACTGCTCTCATCTATCAGAGACTGAATGCAGACAAACTTGATAGAGTAGAAATAAAAAAAAAATAATCAGAGAGAATAGTCTTAACCCACAAACATCTGCAGCTCTTCTGGATCAGGGATTTCCTTCCATACAGATTAAGAGTCTTGCAGAAGTTTTGTTCTACACTGCTGCATCTCTTGAAAGTGTCTCTTGAAATTCTACCAAAAGGACAAAATATGAGCCTCTTTTTGTGTAAGCAAGCTTACTCCTTCTGCTGGTCCTCAAACTAGCAGGTACTCTTGCTTCTGCCTTGCTTGCCAGTCATGAAATTTGGGTCTTTATTTGCTCCCAGAATACTTGAAATCTCTAGCCTCTTCAAGTTTCAGCAACGTTGTTGCTGAACCCCAAGCTGGAATGGAAGTCTCAGGAGAAATCTGCAGCTATTTGTCAGTGTGATGTAATGTATTAAGAGAGTTACACTATGTATTTTCTTCTTACACTACCTTGTGCATATGTGTGTATACAGATGATTTTTACATGCCTGTTTCTTTTGAAGGAAGGGACTTGAAGATACAGTAGAAGAGGACAGATTTCTACAAAGAGGCTTGTTGAAAAGGAGAAGGAGGAGAGAAACTCAGGCAGTGATCATCTGATCTTATCACCTGCAGGGTTGGACACTGTACTTATGGACAGGGAGGTCTCTTATAGTTTTGTGTCCTTAAGATCATTTGAAGAAGTAAGAGAACAAGAAAAAAATCAATACTAACTATGGATGTCATAACAAGAGAACAGGAACTTGATTATGGAGACAATTAAAAATCAGTAGTGAAATGTTTTGAGGACTTCAACAAGGTTGCAAGCTTAATAAGGGTTTCAACATCAAAGCTTTGAATGATGATAAGCAATGAAGCATTAGGAGGACAAACAAAGGAGTACCCTTCAGGCATCATCAGACTTTAGTCATTTTTGCTTTATGATATAAAAGAATTATTCAAACTACATGAATGCATGACTAAATGGAATAGAAAACACTGAAGTATACTCTAATATCATTGATTTCACTGTGTTTGTGTGTGTGTGTATATATATACACACACACGCACATATGCACATGTACATATAGCCTGCAGGCAAAGCAAGTTTGAATGCCGAACGACCTAGAGCAATTACATGTGAGCCATCTCTTTCTGAAGTCAAAAATAACAGGAACAGACATTGTATCATTGGCTCTGTAGCAGCACAAATTCAAGGGTATTCAATTACTTAGTGACAGCGGATGATTAGTTTAGATATGTCCAATAGAAAAAACTAAGGGTGAGAGAGTTTTTCATGGAATCAGAAATGCTCAGAAGCAATTTTGCTTCTAATTATTTTTCCGGAATTATTATTTTTTGCTTGTCTTAAAAGAGCATGCTATATCTTATGGGAGGAATCAGAAGATTAACATCCTTTATTATCCACTGAGAAATGGATCCCTTTTTTCCAAGAAAAGCCAATTATAGAAAAGGTTACTTCTATTCACTCTGATGGAAGGAGAGTTCTGAAAAGGTGAATACAAGACAACCCTACAAGCTAAATAACATCAGAAAGAAGGCCAAGAGCTATAGTGTGTTGTGCTTTAATGAAAAACCAACAGCAGGATGTTAAAGCTCTCCATGCTGTAACACAAAAAGAGCAGTAAATATAGCCCATTTAAACCTTTACTGATACAATAGAAATGCAGAGATTCAGAAGAGTCTGATCTTAACAAATACACTGATTTTCAAAGAACTTTCTAAGCTGCTAACTAGATAACTGGTTCTAAAGATGAAGCTGTATTTTAAGTCATTTCTAGTTTAAGACTAAACACAAACAATATTTTGACAGTGTTCATGCTCCATCAGAGTTTGAGTAGTTTTAGAGAGTGTCTGCCAAAGCAGTCAGACTGTCACATGTGATGTTTCTATTTTTTCTTATACAATAAGTGACCACATACAGTATTGGAAAAACCACAGCACTCTTATTTCAATACTAGTTCACCGGCATTCTGTTATCACAAGTAAATCTTGCATTTAATGCTTCATACAAAAAACCACCATTATTAGTGATTTTTATTCATGGATTATATGACAAAATATATTAAACAGAATATCAGCCAGCCCAACCAATATGAAACTATTACCAAGCTCTCTTGAGATTTGATTTTCCTATTTTAAACCCCCATGAATATGATAGGGTTCATAAAGAAATCTGGAAGGAAGGCAGAGTAGAAGTGCCCCTGATAAGTTTCATGTTTAAATACATCGAATCAGTAAATATGCCAGTTAGAGAAACCTTCAAAGCCCCAGGCCTGCCAGCTTCTCTAGATAATACCATATGAGAACTGAGTTAATCAGAGGGGTGATCTAGATGATACACAAGGGGAGCATGGATACACTTCCAGATATCTGACAGGAAACAAAAATACAGTAGGACTCATGATTCAGGCAGCCTTACTCCTATCTTACGTGTCTGAGCACCCGTGGGTAGCTGAGCCTTAGCTGCAGATTAGATGAGCTACGTAGCATAAGATCCAGTTTCAAAAGCGGGTGATGCTTGTGTTTCTTTGTAGCAATGATACTGTATCTTACTGGTCAAAGGTAAGACTTAGGTAGTCAGCAATGCAGGTATTGTATTACCAGCAAAACTGATATGTTGGTTCTGTAAAGTATCATGATCATATTGCAACAGCTTCATCCAGATGGTGAATACATGGTTATCGATTCAAGTTCAGGTAAACACAGGTACCTCATAATAGATTTATGCATCTTCAACTCAGGTTTCTTTTTAATTTGCAATGAAGTGTAATCCCTGTCTTTGTCATTTATCCACACACATGAATTTCTAAGAGATATTTTAAGACCTTTGCTAGCTAATGAAGCTGATATTCTTGTATGTTCTTAGCATACTTCGCTTTGATCCTAGAAGGTGTGTGGGAAATACAGATATCTACTGTGGGCAATAATTAAATTCTGTAAAAATGTTAGTTGCTCTAAATGAAAACATCTCAGAACACCTTAGTATCAACTCAGTGCTCACATCAGCCTCCCATGAAAAACTATGCATTTGTCAATCTCTGTCTCAACAATACTGTCCTCTTGTGGGATCACTGGGGTCTGAGGGGTCCATCCTGGAGGCTTTGGAAGTGAAAATTACAGTTCTTCCCTTAATTTGCTCTGATGAAACAAGATTTGTTTGCTTTTCTTTGAAGTTCACTGTCCACAAAGTATTTGCAGTAATACGTACCTGTAGGTGTGACTTCCAAAAACATTGCTTTACTTCAGTTATGAGTCAGCCAGAGAGAGTTTTACTGAGATAATAATGGAAGTAGATTGAGAGCATCAACAAATGTTTTTTCCAACTTATATTTCTTTCAAAAATTCCCAATACACATAAAACATCAGCCTTCTAAAGAATTCAGAGCTAACTTATATTTCAATATTTATGTCTTTGTGTTATATTCTCCTGCATTTCTACCTGTAGCCAAATAATATAGCATACATAGTTCTTTAATCATGATACCAGTCTGTCTTTGAAATGAACATCTGTGAACTTTGCACGTCAGGAAAATAGCAACCCAAAACTTTATTTATTTATCAAGCTACACACTTTCTCCTGATGCATGAACAATTTAAAAAATCTCTCTTGCAAGTTGGATGGTGATATTAAAGCCATGGAGCCCAAAGGCTGGGAAACCTGTTGATCTGTATTGTATTATTACCCAGACTTAGCAAAGGAAATGCTTTGAAGGAATGCCTTGTCTTGTAGAAATCTGTTACTGATTTTGTCAAGTATATTCAGAACAAAAGTCTGCATTTTATATGAAATATACACTTCATAAAGAAAGTAACATAGTATTAATATTAAAACAAAATTTTATTATTGTAAAGGCATGCAGACCTATTGATGGAAGCATGTTATTAAGAATAAAAAGAGCAACAGAGCTCTGATATCCAAAAAACAGCTGCTGTTACCAATGCAAATACCTTAAGTTTTAGCTTTGAAATTAAAATACAAAAAGAGTAGAAAAGAGTTTAAGTAACATCATAAACTTCAACAGGATTTGATAAGATACAAAAAAATAAGACAAGAATGAATACCGTATTGAAGGCCCTGTTGAGTCACTCTCCTGGTAATAACAGTAATAATAACAGCAACCCTCCTGCCACCATTATTAGAAAATGAACATTTCTAGTCACTGTTTTGTACTTAACAAAGGGAAAAGCAACAATGATTTAATTAAATTTATGTGTCTTCACTGTTGCTATGTCTTCCAGGTAGACATTGATGGTGCTATAAGGTCACATCTCAATGATTTAAACAAAAAAGTGTATTACTTGAGGTTCAAGTATAATAAGAGTATGCCAGCGTATAATCAAATATAAGGTGACAGTCTCCTATGACTGGACAGTGCTGAAATGGCAGGAAAAAAGACAGAAAATCAGGATAAAATGCAAATTCATGGATACATAATTGTACCCATTTTGTATTATCAGCTGATATTTTCTTTGCTGTAAAGTTCACCATAAAATGATTTTATTACTTTAATAAAACAATATTTTCCCTTTAGTCAGCACTGATGAGGCCTCACCTGGAGAACTGTGTCCAGTTCTGAGCTCCCATGTACAAGAGAGATATGGTCTTACTGGACTGAGTCCAGCGAAGGACCAGTAAGATGAGTAAGGGCCTGGAACATCAGACCTATGAGGAAAGGCTGATAGAGCTGGGACTGTTCAGCCTGGAGAAGAGAAGGCTCAGGGAGATCTCATCAACATCTGGAGGGAGAATGCAAAGAAGATACAGCCAGAGTCTTTTCAGTGGTGTTCAGTGACAGGATCAAAGGCAATGGACCCAAACTGAAGCACAGGAGGGCACCAGGAAACCCTTGTTTAACATGAGGGAGATTTAGACCTGGCACAGGTTGCACAGTGAGTTTGTAGTCTCCAACCTTGGAGATACTCAGAAGTCATCTGGACATGGTTCTGGGCAACTGGCTCTAGATGGCGCTGCTTGAGCAGGTGGTTGGACCTGGTGATAACCAGAGGACCTTTCCAACCTCAACCATTCTGTGATTCTGTAACGAAAATCAGAGAAAATATGTAAGTGCACTTGTTCTTTTTAACCTGTATACTTTTTTTGTCTGGCTCTTTATGGTAACAGCTATCTCAAATAATAATATTCCCTTTGTCAGTTCCAGTTCTCTGGAATCGCTGCTCAGATCACCTGTAGCTCTGGCAATAATGCAGGCTGGAATCAGTTACCTTTGGTACCTCAGACATGACCACTCATGGGCAATGATGTGAACTACATCTGAGCCTTCAGAAACTACAGACACATTTCTCTGCTGGCTGCCTTTGTGTCACTAGATCAATGTACAATATTAGAATGAAAAGACAGATATTTCCATTTCAGATAATATTAAAAGAAGAAAAAAAAGTATTTTGTATTGATTACTTGCTGCTTTTTCCCCTAAGAGTTCAAGCAACAATTCTAAAGTTGATATTTCATAGAACTGCAGTGGAAAGGGATTGATATTGATTCTCTCATTAATTAAAAGACAGAGTGTTTCCAAGTAGAAGCTTTCCCTTGCTCAGCTTTTCTTTTATTACTTCTGTTGCAGCTGCTCTCTGTGTCATCCTTCTTCCCTGACTGAATCTGCCCACAGCCTGTGCAGTTTTGTTCAATACAAGTAGTTTAATCCCTAATGTCTATGTCCCACAGAAAAATCTAGCAGTGATACATTGTTTTTCTGTCTCACTTTAGGCTTCATGGTGGTATCAATATGTATAAGCCGCCATCTATCGCTGACAATTGGGTTTTTTTGCTTTTCATCACTATATTAGAAGCTTTAAAACTCTGTTGCAATCAAACAAAACAAATGGATATTTTGTTTTCTCAGTCTTACTGCTGTAGTATCATACGTCAAAAGGCTTGGCAAAATTTGCTTGATTTGAGACATGTTATTGAAGGCCAAAGTCAATGGGCACATAAACAGGAGTGTGTACTGGCAATAAATGTTAGAAACAAGCCTGAATCCAAAGTGTTAGGAAAGCTTTGAGGCTGCCCTTTAAAGTTTTATGTTCTCTATAGAGAATATACAAGTACCCATTTTTGCTTCATGTTTTAACTTTAATATTCATCATTGTCATTCATCAATCAGGAATCATTATGAGGTAGAAGTCTACAGCAGGAAACATTTCCACATTTCAGGTCAATAGTTTTCAAAAAGTGCATATAGAAATACACAGTTCTGATAGGTCTGTGATGAACGCAGTTCTTAGCATCATCCAGTTATCCTAAAGGATTTCAAGCAGGGCTTTAACATCTGCTAGGATTTTTAAACAATAAGCATCTTGAGATCTGAATTAGAAAAAAAAAGGCAAAGAAATTTTCTATTTTTTATCTATATTGATTTATTATTTTTTTATTTTTTTTTATTTTATGAGGAGTGGCTGAGGTCACTTGGCCTGTTCAGCTTGGAGAAGAGAAGGCTGAGGTGTGACTTCATTGTAGCCTACAACTTCCTCAAGACAGGCAGTGGAGGAGGAGATGTTGATCTCCTATCTCTGGTGACCAGTGACAAGACATGAGGAAATGGAATGAAGCTCCATCAGGAGAAGTTCAGATTGGACATAAGGAAAAGGTTCTTAACTGATAGAGTGGTCAGACACTGGAACAGGCTTCCCAAGGAAGTGATCATGGCCCCAAATCTGTCAGAGTTCAAGGAACACCTGGATGATGTTTAGTTTTAGAACTGTAAGGACCCGGGATTTAGAGTCGATGATCCCTATGAGTTCCTTCCAACTTGCGATATTATGATTGTATGGTTCTATATCTTTCTAGACCTATGTTGCAAACATTACAGGCTTTCTGCAACACCAGAGACAGGTTTGGTAGGGTCAACACTATGATGCTTATTGCTCTCGGTTTTAAACGTCATAAAATTAACTAGTGGTGTTTCAGGCTGCAGCCCAATGAATGCAATCTGACCACTGGGTTTCATTCACACAGTGGAATGTTCCCCCTGCGCTTAATGACTCCTCAGTTCTGTCCACATTGTCCTAAGAAAGGGCCATATGAACATAGGAGTGAATAAAGCACAAGCCATGCTCCTGGAAGCACAGGGCTCTATCAGTCTCTTCAGTGAATAAACTGCAGAGTGTTCCATCTCTTTTAGCATTCAAACAAACTTCACACTGATGGTTATTAACTTCTAAACAAACGTCAGATACTTTTGTGGATTACTTTTTCCACAAGTGACTGTAGAAACTAAGTCTTGCCAAAATAATATTATAATCTTTTCAGTCCTAGCTGATGAATTTAATTAATCCTTTGGTATGAAAATTTATTGAGCACTGATTCAGAAAAGATTGTAGAGAACATGAGAACTTATCTGTACTTTTTACTGTAATGTCACCTCCTATCTGTAAATCAGCTCTTCTCAAAAATGTGTGGATATTTATTGCTTTTGGTCTGGCTGCTTTCAACTCTTTCTGGAACAGGCTGCCCAGGGAGGTGGTGGAGTCACCATCCCTGGATGTATTTAAAAAGCGGGTAGATGAGGTACTTGAGGATATGGTTTAGGGGGTAGACAGGAACGGTTGGACATCATGATCTCAGAGGTCTTTTCCAACCAAGCGAATCTGTGTGATTCTGTGATTTCTTTTTTCTTAGTAGATAATCTGTGGCAAATTTATCCTGGATATAAAATAAATTTTCCTTAGTCAGTAGGATTAACATGAAGGACTCCTTCAAATTTGACCTTCCGTTTGTGATGGATGTGCTTCTGGCTGAAGCTTTTATTTAGCAGCTTACTTCATAGATAGAGCTAGTTTTGCTGTGGCTTTCTAGTAAGTAGCAAAGAGATTGTTTTTGGTGAGTGCAAGTAATTCTGAGCTTTCTGTCACATTTGGAACATTTGGAACCTGGATTATCCTTCTCACAGTATTCTATGCCTACTCTTTCTTTATTTTTGTAATACAAATGCTAACAATGTTGATGATAATGTACCTCTGCAAGAATAATCTGTTTTCCTGATGTGGTAGAGGACCTGTTGTTCATCTTCTTCATTGAAGCATTTCACATCTGTGCATCCTCATGCAGTGTATTACATTTAATCAGCACTTTGCAAGACCCTTGTCCTTTCAAGTATTTTTCTTCTGACAGATTACACTTTCGGCCTCATTTGTTATCGATCCACTTGGAATCTCCCACTGACTTTTAAAAAGTTTTTCTTTTATCAATGTTATTGCTGTTTTGCATCTTTGACATAAAAGCATCCAAAAACATCTTCTTTCTATCACAAACATTCTGTAACACTTCTAGTGTTACTGGATCTACATTGTCTCACCTTCATTTGACTTTTTTGGGCTATGTTCAGAGCAGGAACAAGGCTGTGGATCTGGGAAGCTCTCAGATCCTACATCGACCCCTGGATTTACTGAAGTTTTATAAATTATACATACTTTCCATGATCATCTGGCCAGATATAAACTACTTGCATGTTCATTGTTTAGTCTGATGAATGTGATATTCATTCTTCAAACCTGAAATAAAAAAATACAGATATTGTAAAGGAGACAAAAAAAAGAAAATATTCACCAGCATCATGTGAATAAAAGCAGTGGTAACAGATGTGCAGATTAAAATGATACTGTGGAATCCAATTTTCATTTTGGAGAATGTCTTTGTAAAACTACTTGTGTGTAAAGGTCACTGCATAAAACATATAGTCGACATACAGATAAACTGGTTTCATACAAATTTTGCTACCTGTAATGGCACCATTACAAGCCTCAGCTTGTAGACTAAATTACTTAGTTGACCTTTCTAACAGATAAAAGTCAATAGAGAGAACAGAATGTGAAGGAGGGAAGAATGTGTGTAACAACTGAAATCTCAAAAACTATTTACAATGTATCATAATGTACCATTATCAGGCCATAACATCTACATCAAGAATGGGAAGAAATAATAATTTCATTCCTTAATTCTCACTCAAGAAATAATTTTCATTTAAAAATCCAACTAATAAAATTTACAGGTATAACAGGAACACAGATTCAGATTTCATACAGATGGTTATTTCTCTCTATTTCAATTTTATATTACTCCAGTTATGATGAATTTTCATAACTTAGAAGGCCAAAATGAAGTAGAAATTGAAGTCTGGTGATGTAGTCAAATCAAACTTTTAATCAGGAAATTAACATATAAAATCAAATCCTTTGAACCACGTGATCTTGATTGACAAAAAGACCAAGCCTTGACTTCTCCATGTGGAATATGGAGTAATTATTTTAGCGGAATAAACCGAAATGCAATCTAGTATACAATAATTTGATCATGTTTCTTTATCCCCTAGAAATACTGCTTTCCAACAAAAGGTCAAAGCTTTAAATTTGTAAATCTGTCAATAAGGCACTGGTCCTGTCTCCAGGATTTACTTTATTCTTTACTATGTATGAGTATCCAGAACTACATACAAATGGATGCAGAGACGAATTTGTGCTTGAAGAGCTTTGATGAGGCCAGAATTGGTGACAGACTGAAGTTAGGGAAGCCTGGCTGGTTACCATGCAGAACTTTCCATTTTCAAAAGGAAATTTGAGATTGTATTTGCTAATTCAGAATGATTTACTTTTCTACCACTGAACATGACTGAGCAAAGATTAATTATTGGAAAAGTTCACAGAAAATGAATTTCAGGCTTTAACTTCACATTTATCCTGAGACCATTTTTTAATAGAAAGAAGGAAGAGAGAGTATAATTAATGCAAGGTGCTAGGAAGCCTGATCTGGTAAACTCTCATTTCCATGAATTGAAGAAGGTAAGGGATACAAAGGCAAACGTGAAGGCCCTTTCAGATAAACAAGACTAAAATAATGTGGCTTCTTTAGCCTCAAAGCAAAGTCAGAGAATAGGACAAATCCATACAGAATTTGTGGAGAGTGTCATGACTGAAGGAGAAATGGTTATCTAAGCTAAGAGGCAATATAGGTGAAAGAACAAGATAGATATATATATTAT
>NW_010167356.1:0-12732 GCF_000695765.1 Mesitornis unicolor
TGTTCCTACTTGCCACTTCCTTTTAGAAGCAGAAGAGCAATAAGATAAATGCTTGTTTTGCTAAACAAAAGGACAATATAGGATAAAATGAGATTTTTTATTTCATTGCAAACAGTAAACTAAAATAAAGCAACTGCAAAGTCATCAACTGTAATTTTCAGCTCTCCAGGATGTGACTACTTGCCAGATTTTTGAAAGGCCTCACTGCAGGAGCTGTTGGGACTTTTTCTAAGTTTGGCCATAAATATTGCAGTGGGAGTGATAATATGCTGAGCTCTACTGAAAACCTTGTTGGTACAGAAAAATTAAACAAAAAATTTTGACCCTGAGCCCTATAGAATAACAAATTCCACTTCACCAAGCTCATGGTTATAGTTTATAACACCTGGCTGTGCTCTGGTTCAAAAAAACTGAATACCGTTCCTGGATATCAGCAAACATTTAACCATGTCATTCGTCTTAGATATACCCTAGAGGAAAAAAAATCTCTTAGGTAAATTTTTTTAGAATAACCAGATGTTGATTTAAACTATTATAAAGCTAAGTTCAAATTCTGGGATGTTTCAGGTTAAAGTGCAGGATTTTTGTTATATTTTCGTGTTTAGTTATTTCCTTTTTTTCAGTTTAGAAAAAGAAAGAAGACAGAAAGAAAAAAGATTTAGGACAAACAGCAGGTAAGCAGCTAAGTTATCTAAATGAAATTAGGAATGATTTCTTAAAAACAGGAAAGATTGCTTAAGTAATTATATTATCATTTTAGAAATATTGCAACTTATCCAACTTTTTCAGTATATGATTTTTCATAGCATTAAGGATAGACTATGCTTGGGTATTCCACAATGTAATTGTTCCGTAACACTTGTCCCCTAAGTAAAGTTTCTTCTTATACTGTCTGCTTAATTACCAACCATTGTAATTACGTCTCTCTCATCTGTGTTTAATTGATGCCTTCACACCTTGAATATGAATGTGGTTCTGATCCCCTTCGTTTTTAAATCTTCTGCCTTACTGCCCAAAGACAACATGAATAATAGACACAGAATAGTTTCTGTATAGGATAGACATGATATGACTTAGGAAGGATATGAAAGAGATCTAAAAATCTTGACTACCTTACTGAAAGTTATTAATAAACAACTATTTCACTCTTTTTCTCATAATAAAAAACTCAGAAACATCTAGTGAAGTTAGATTACAGGTTCAGAGCAAACAGAAGGGATTTTTGTTTAATAAAATGTGAAATTTGTTGCTACAGGTGCCTATGGATGCTAGGAGTTTGGTTTTTTTCTTTAAAAAAAAATTGTGCTGAGTTACTTTGAAAAGATAGTGAGCAGATAAGTGGAACTCTTTTGAGAGAAGGACAGGTTGTACTTTGCTGAGTATGATCAGAGCAGAGTGGGGAATGGGGAGGAAACAACAGCCTTTTAAACATAAGAACAAAGCAGGAAAGTAGAAATAATTACTGTCACATTACAAAAATAGGTGTTGCTTTGTGAGATGAAAACTATCACAGGGAACAATTGCAAGGATACCAGAAGACTTTGTTAACATGAATATATTGTATATAAGTATGGTAAACTATAACAACTTAGAAGCAGTGTAATACCTCATAGTGATGTTTAATGCACAACTTGTTGAGTCGTTTGAATTGAACAAACCATTGATCAGTTGATGGTCAGCGAATAGTAAATAGATGGAATAATTTCTGTTTAGGATAGAGTAGATACAACTTAGGAAGGATATGAAAGAAACCTAAAAATCTTGATTAGCTTAATGAAAATGACTAGGAAACAACTACTTCACTCTTTTTCTCATAATAAAAGACTCAGAGTCATCCAGTGATGTCTCTTCAGTGGCAAAGATGGGATCTTGAAAGATCAATTTTCTCTCTTTCTGAAGTGTTTGTGCTGGGGACTGGGACTACTGTTTTTTGTATTGTTCATACAGTAGTCTCTGCATGTAGACCATCACTACCTTCTACATGCACATGGTTGATGCAGAATAGGCCAAACCAAAATATGTATATTTTCAGACTGTCCAGGCCTGATTTAATTTTCAAAGTTTGTCAAAACACCATTTTTATTTCAATAAGCTAATAAAATCCAGACATGAGATAAGACAAGATGAAATAAAAATCAGCTCTACAAAAGCGAGAGAGTTCAACTACAGTTAAGCTAGGTTCAGGGCTAACTAAATTAAAATAGTGAATTTGTCTTCAAACACATCTCCAGAGCTTGAAAATCTTCCGGAGTTTTGTTTTGCTTATTCTTTCTGAACCAACCAGAGATTTGATTATTTAGAGCTTTCTTAAACTTTCCAGCCTTACCAGCAGGTTGAAGATATTGGCAAGGTTAACCAGCCTGCTTATACAACTGTGAAGCGTTCTTCTGGGCTCCTGCTATATAGGCTATTTGTAATCTTCCTGGGCTGTCATCTGTAGTTGTAACAAATGTGGCTGGCTTAGCTGAGGATTATACCCACTGTATTGGCATGAATTTGTGGATGTATTATTTATTAAAATGTAGAAATATGTTTTTAAAATTAGAAATGAAAAAATATTCATATTTTTAGGAGATACCTAAAAAGAAAAAAAGCTGGTACAACAAAAATATTTTCCATGTACTTCCTTATTGATTTTCATATGTGCTTTGGAATGTACAAAGTTGTTTATTTATGCTTTAAATTCAGTCCACCTCATGATATACTTTTTAACATGACTATTGAAATTATTTATTAGTACTGAAACAAAATTGAAAAGAAATTTCATAACTGTACTTTTCTATTCAAGTTGAACAGAAAATAAGCTAACAAAGCATTTTTGCTGTGATTACTTCAGACTCCTGAGCAGTATACTACCACATTTGTAAGTCCTCTGCTGCATCAGAATGGCACCTTGTCTTGGACGGGTAAGGAGAGTGGTGAGCAGAACTGCTACCTTGGACTTTCAAAGGGCAGACTTTTGTCTTTTTAGGACACAGGTTGAGAGTCCCTTGGGAGGCTGTCCTGACGGACAAAGAACTCCAGGAAGGCTGGATATTCTTCAAGAAATAAATCTTAAAGGCACACAAACAGACCGTCCACATTTGCTGTAAGATGAGCCCTTGCTAGAGACTGGCCTGGATAAACAGAGAGCTTTGGCTGTAATATGGGAAAAAAACGGAGATTTTATGACCACTGGAAGAAGAGGCAGGCAACTCAGGAGGACAACAAGGATGTCATGAGGTTATGCAGGGAGAAAATTGGAAGGGCCAAAGCACTTGGGTCACAGCAACCCCACACAATGCTACAGGCTTGAAGAATAGTGGCTGGAAAGCTGCCCAGCTGAAAAGAAGGTGGTCTACAGCTGTCTGAATATGAGCCAGCAGTGTGCCTAGGTGACCAAGAAGGGCAATAGCATCCCGGCCTGTATCAGAAATAGTGTGGCCAGCAGGACTAGGAGAGTGATTATCCCCCTGTACTCGGCACTGGTGAGGCCAGGTGGACCCCTTACTACAGGAAAGACATTGAGGTGCTGGAGTGTGTCCAACGAAGGTCAATGAAGCTGGTGAAGGGTCTAAAGCACAAGTCTTATGATGAGTGGCTAAGGGAACTAGAGTATTTGGCTAGGGGAGACCTTATCACTCTCTACAGCCACCTGAAAGTGAGGTGGGTGACGATCTCTCTCCCAAGTAACAAGTGATAGAACAAGAGGAAATTTTTCTCAAGTTGAACCAGGAGAGTTTTAGATTGACTGTTATTTTTTTTTCACCAAAAGTTTTATGAAGCATTGGAACAGGCTGCCCAGGAAAGTGGTGGAGTCACCATCCCTGGAAGTATTTAAAAGATGTATAGATGTGGCATTTAGGGAAATGGTTTTAATGGTGCACTTCATAGTGCTCGGTTAGTGGTTGACCTTCATAAACCTAAAGGTCTTTTTCAACCTAAGCGATTGTATGATTGGATGATTCTATGAGTCTAACAAAAGTGAGACTCTACTGCTGTGGTTTACCTTTCCTTCTACTCCCTGCTCCCTGCCCTTTATTAATGGCCTACTGGTGATTTCTTTTTCCCATTCACAAATAGTTCTCAGCACTGTATTTATTCAACACAGCCATTATCTTCTCTGTGATTGTTTTTTTTCACCTTTCCAGTGAAAACACAGTATCCTAATACATGCTGGTCACTGGTGGCACTCATTTTCTCTTTTTTTTTAATGGAATCTATCTAACTATATACCACAAATTATTTTACGTGAAGCACAACTCTGGCAATAAGTGTCAAAGAAAATACATTTGAAGAGTCATATTTTAGATGAATGGTTATTTTTCCTAACAAATAACTGCTGCTATGACTTAAAAGATCTTTCAGTATCTTTGCCAACAGAGCTATACCCCTAAAATTATTATTAGATTTTTTTTTCATGCGGGCAAGAGAACTCAGAAAGCACAAACTATTCAAGCTGTACTTTTTGTCATCATTGTTGCTTCTAAATTGGAAAACAGGCCTGAATACATTTTTATTTTGATGAACAAAATATTTATCTGTGCTGACAGCCATTGCTATATTCCATGCATAAACCATTAGAATTTACCTTACATAGGCTGAGATATTAAATATAAATATGGAAAGAAATCAGAGCGTTCATAGAAGAAAGCTTGATTGATTGTTTAATACAGAGATTATCAGGTATCACCATGAAGGAATGGGTCCTATTCTGAATTTTCAGGATATCTTTTCTTATATTAATAGTTTCATTCACTGTCATTTTGTGAAATCTTAGAAGTGTGATTCCATCAACATGATTTTCATGGAGTTTTGATCAAAAAGAAGTATATCAAACCATGAAATTACTGCTGACAATATAAAATCTTCCATCATCTCACACAGTGTTATAATACAAGCTCAGTATCTGATGACTAAAAGAAGAGTATTGAAGGAACAGCTGTGCTTGGATGGTACAGGTTTCTTTCTCCTTTATGCTTGTACAGTAAGAAACTACAGAATTAATATTTTGAAATAAACTGTTTCTTTCTCTGCATTGACTCTAGTAAACCAATGCAAATGAATAAGGTATCAGTGTGCATAGACAAGTTCAAATCAAAGGCCTAAGATGTTTGGCAAGGTATCTTTTTGGGAAAAAAAAAGCTGCTCTGATATGCTAATAATGTAATGAATTATTCACAGGATCTCTGTCACTAAGGACACTAACATTAACAATTGCTGAGTAAATGTTTTTAAGCAATTTTAATTTCTTTTTATTTATTTCGCTTACTAAATTGGGATTGTGAAAGCAAAATTCATTACTGTGTTTATATTTGGCAAGCAAAGATAAAATCTCCACTGTCCCAAGTGGGGTTCATATTGCTTTAAATTGTTTACTGAGTCAAGAGTGGAATCTGTGTTGCAGAAACACTACACAGAAGAAATGCATAGTTGTTTTCTTAACATTGTTTACTACTCCACAGATTATCTAGTTATATTGAAAGAAAGTGTAGTTACAGGTACCTGAAATACCATTATTAAACTTGCTAGTGCAAAGTTCTATAACAGTGCTGCTTATACTTAGGTGTGTTTTCTTTCTATTGTTTCAAATAAGTTTACAGAGAAACTATTTGCCCTGGGTTTATTCTCAGTTTGGTATGACAATTCCTAATGCAAAACTCTGCAGATGTGTTGTATACTGAGTGACTCATGAGGGTGCAAAATTGAAAGAAGGGGTTATTTACAAGTCTAACCATTCTAACAGGGAATTCCAGACAACAAATTGCCAGCCTATCTACTAAGAATGATGACTTTGCACATCTAAAATATAGCTATACCCTGATGTGGTCACAGGATATAGAAGAAATGTCAGAAGAGTCACAGGTGTCTAGAGTAACCAGCTATTCCGGCAGACTTCAAAGCCGATTGGAATGGTACTTGCATGCAATGTTTATGTAAGGCACTTTTCTTCATTAGAATCAAACTTTTGCCCAACTCAAGTCTATCTTAGCAACTTGTACACATCTGAGATATAAGTGTAGCCAGATGATTCTTGTGAACTGACTCAAAACATAGCCTAGCATCTCTTTTTTATTCCAGCCCACAACTATATTTATCGACTCTCATTGGAATGAATCCCAGTTCTGACCTTGCTCAGAACCAGAGAATTAACATCAACTTCTTCAGAGGAATTGCTGCTTAAATCAAACCTGAACATGGCTTCATGTTGTGTGTTGACACCAGACCTGTAATTGGAGACATAGTATCTTTTGAACCCTAAAACTATTTTTATCACAGTATTTATCATAGCCAGGCTTTACAATCACCTGTAGTTCCAGAACTACCTGGCTAGTATAATCTTTAATCAAGAACTATTTATAAATCATATGTGCAGTCCATATTTTAAGAAGGTAGGGATGTGATTATTAGTGTATTCCTGCAAGTTACACACTAAGGTTCTAGTTCCCCCATCCAGAAGGAGAAATATGGAAAGCCTACCTCTCCAAAGTATAACAGCAAAGCAGGACCTTATCCGGCTGTCATATTAGCATAATGTAATCTAATTTCTAACTCATTGGATAGCAAACAAAAAAATTTTCAGATTAAATATTCTTTTTTGTACAAGGTCACCCATAGAACATGGAAGCTAAAAGCATATTTTGTCTGATAACTATCTTCCAATAAAAGGTTATTTTTTTCAAGCACAATCTGATTGAGAATATGGACTAAGAAGATAGAGGAAAAGTGACTTCCTGCATGTGAAACCATCTAAGCAAAGAAAAATGATCCAATCTAGAACATGTCTGAAATGCATGTACGGTCTATTGAAAACATTTTTCGGGTATTAAAAAAGTATTTACTGAATAAAACTAATAGGGAATAATTTGTGGTACAAAAGGCAGGCAAAGAAACAAGCATTAAGCTCAGTACCCAACCCTAGCCTGACCTAGAGTCCTGAAGTTTAGCTGACCAGCTGAAATTTTTCCAAGAGTTCATGTTTGGCTTGAAGTAAAGATTGGAGATGAAGCAGATGCTCACAGGGGTTTTTCTAAGATGTCTTAAAGCTGCAAAAATACAGCAATTTTAAAAGCTGGAACTGATAACAATGAATAAACAGCAACAAAGACCAATAGGGAATATACTTAAATAAACTGTGATTCTTATCCTGGAATCGTGCCAGAAGCTTCATCACCTAACTCAATGGGAAATAGCCATGCTGCTAAGAAAGCACCTGTGCAGTAAAACAGCTCACCTTTTGAAAGAATGTGATAATAAAATGCCAAAGAAAAACAAATGCATTTTTTCTAACTGCAATTAGGAAGACCTCTCCATGTTCTATATATTCAATCACAATATTGTTTCAGATTGCAGAAAGTAGCTTCTTTATGAAAGTCTCAAATCCTCCCAAAACTTTGAACTTTTAGATTCCCCAAAAACAGGACACAAGTTTTGAAAATTTGCCCTGTATTATAAAGTTACATGAAATAAGAAAAAAAACAAAAACTTGAAATACAAGAAAATATTCACCTCTATCACCTATATAGAAAGGATATAGAAAAACTTGCTTTAGGAAAGCCAGGAAAAATCCTCAGAGAAGCAGTTATTTTGTCTAAACTACTTAAAACTCCAATAGGCCAAAGCTGCAAGAGTAGGTGGTAGTGAGAAAGTAAAATTCTCAGTAGAAGTTTGAGAAAGACATTGAGAGAAATAATTTTGGTGTTTTCTGTATCAACTCCTTACTTTTCAATCCCAACAAATCTAACTGTCGGAACAAGCCAAAGTTTATCCTCAAGCATAGACAAGGGAAGCTTGCTAGGCATTGAAATCATAAATGCCATATACTAGTAGAAGATGGATTTATACCACCAACTTTAATAATAGATTGGGGAGCCAAAAACATATATTACAATCTAATCAGAAAAATGACACAGTATGGAAGCCAAGGCTAACAAAAGGTCGTGGAAGTAATTTTGTTTAGTCATATAATTAATTCATTTAAAGAAAAAAATATACATAAGGATGCAGAAATTCTACAGCATATAATTGGGAAGCATTGAAGGGGAAAAATGCAAGAAACCAAATGAAAGTAGAAATAGTTAAATAGTTACAAGCAGACTTTTTAATCAAAAATTCTGACAAACTGCCTAAGTCAGTATATTAAACTACACACAGAATATCAGCCACAGACCTGATGTGGTTACTAGCATTTTCTCACCAGCATGCATGTTGCAGGCTCACAGAGAGTGAGATGGGTACAACTAGAGCCACAGCACCATGTATCCTGCTGGAGGACCTGCAGGCAGGTGAACACACCACTCCCCAATGAGAGGGTGCCCATCTGCAACCCACATGGCCTGTGCCTGTGGCAGGGGAGTGCACATAACTGTGTACAACATTTGACCTTCAGGGGATTAGTTATAAATGAATGCTTTGAAATTTGTAGGCATTTATTAACATTTCATAATGTCTGGTCTTGTGGTTTATCTCGTGTGCTGCTGATATTGATCCTGGATGTATAGTTCACTGTTTGCAAGTTAATTGCATGTTGTTAGTGAACAAATAAACCATTTCAGATCTGATTTGGTGTAAACTATATGAACTGAACAGTTTTTCTCTGTGACAGCAGATGTCTTTATTAACATAAGGCATTTTGAGATATTTCAGAAAAGTTTGTCTCACTAAAACACTGGAGTATTTCTGCTGGAGTGGAGAAAATCCTTAAGGACAGTAATGGACTTTGTAACAAAATGGCCTGTGGATATCTTAGATAGATCCACGGACACAGCAAACAGAAAGGTACTCATAAACTACCTTGAAGAACTTAATCAACTGGCACTTACTGCTGAAAAGAGTTTATGAAAAACTTTTAAAAATAAATGTCACCCACAAATATTCTGTGACATCCTTCTACTTGTTTCTACAAAACTGCTGCTACTTCAGTTAGTTTAGTGACAGTTGTAAATGTTATAGTTCTTTAAATTCATTTCTTCTTAATTGCAAGAACATCTATAATTTACAGTATGATCTCTGCAGTTACTCATGCCAGACTGCACCATCTAACAACCTATCTGGCTCAGTATGAAATGTTTTTAGCCTGTGGGTTGACTTTAGGTTTGTTGTTTTTTTTTTATATGTAATGGTAGTGGGAGGAAAAAAACCCTCTTATATTCATTACAAATGAGGAACTTGGAGCTAGATCCTTTTCCCCTAGGAAGTATATTGCCATATATAGCAAGAAACAGCTAAAGATACCTTCTATAATATGTATGTGTTATACATGAATTTGTATTCCTTATTTTCTAAATCCAACTAGGCTTTAAAATTGCTTTACAGAAGTAATTTTCTTCTGGTTGCACCCAAAACATCTCGTGATAAATTCTTTTGATTGCTGAGGGCAGAACAGGACACGGCTATGTTAAGTTAGTTATATTCAGAGCTTCTGTTCCATGTAAGTAGAAATGTTCCACACAAGAAAAAACACAGTATCTGTAAAGGATTAGTCTACTGTTAACTCTGAACAAGACAGTTTCTTTTTCTTTATAATTCACAGTGTCAGGAATTTTACTTCTTTTTGTACATTTTGTGCCATGGCAAAAAATCTACAGAAAAGATTTTTCTCTTTCTAATAGCCACAGAGAAAAAAAATATACTAGCCTTATAATGAGCAACATCTCTCCCAGTGTGCTCTACCTTTAATCTTCCAGTAAGACAAGCATGATTTAAATAATTTAAATTGAAAATAGGCAATCTGGAAATCACTACAGGTGGAAAATGAGCCCTTGCAGCAAGTGTTAGAGAAGTAAACTGGCAGTTAATAACTAAGTAAGTTTCTAATCATCTAAAGATAGTTAAGAACTATGATATAAAACCATGTTTTTATCACGCAATCTGAGACATGACTTGTATGTTGGCCAACCTGGATTTTTAGGATGGCAGCCAAAAATAAAAATGAATAAACACTGTTCCAATTGAGATTTTGATCTAAAATATATTTAAAAACCAGAAATTAAAACTTTAAGCCAAAGGTTAATAAAAAAGACACATTTTAAAGTGAGACTGTAATGATTATTTTCCTTTATCCTCTCTTTTGTTCCTTTTCAGGCTTTCAGTGTATTCAAATTTGATATTTACACACCTGTGCTCATTCTGAACTGTATTGCTTTCAGTATACTCTGTACACTGAAAATACTCCGTTCATTTCTGATTCTTTATGTTTGCATATTCTGTTCTAGAAAAGGTTTGCACAAGAATTCTCAAGAGTGGAGTCAATCACTCAGAATGAGATTTTACCAATCTGAGACAATTCAGAAGTCTGAGTTGGGAAGATAGGAGGGGTCTTTAGCTAAAAAATTACTAAATTTTCTTGCTCAAACAAAGTGGGAAAAATAAAACAACAAGCAAACTTTTAGTCATCTTTTAACCAACTTGACTCAGAAAGTATTTTGTTAGAAAAACTCCTCATTTAGCTAGAGAGCTTAAAAGCAGTTGCGTGTGGACAGAACTAAAAATCCACCTAAGCCAGCATCTTGTCTCCAGCAATAGCTACAAAGAGATACATAAAGATATACATTATACAAGAATTGGAATCATAGAGTTATAGAATCATTAAGGTTAGAAAAGACCTCTAAGATAATCAAGTCCAACCATCAACCTACCACCACCATGACCACTAATTGGAGGAAAAATTACATTCTTCTTGAGAACTTGCCTATCTCCCATGACTTGTAAGGTCTGAAAATTCTTAAGCCTGTCATAATTTCTGTACATCCTTCAATGGACTCTATTTCATTAATTCATTTATTAATGAATTAACTTCCTTTGACAGTACATGACATTTTAGCAGACAGTCTGGGCAAAGAATTCAAACAAGTGGCTACATGGTTTCTTGCTTTCACAGACTGTGGTTACTGACACTGTCAATGAAGGTACTAGCATTAAATTCAAATCAGGTGACTCTGATTTTTATAAAGTTAAGAGGATTCAGAGGAAAATTCACATTCACTTAGACCACTGATTTAAGCTACATTAGCCATTATGAACAATCTCATTGACTACATTAATGTTACTTTCCTTTGCATTGAGTCAGTCTCTCATTCAATTTAAATACACACAGTATTTGGGTGGGCAGATTATATCCTTAAAATAAACTTAAAATTAGAAAAATGCAAATAGTGAACTAAAGCACAGAAATTTATGGGGTTTGCCCCAGTCTTCATAGAAAGCACTGATTACAAACAATGATGTGTTTACTGAGACTTACCTAACAATCTTGTTATTGAAATACTTTCCCTGTAAAAGGACAACAAGTGCTTCAATGTTCCTTATTACCTCCAGCCTTTTTTTAGGCTCTTGCTATGATGCAGAAACAATTTCTCTGTTTTCTTTCAACTCATAAGAACTATTAGATTTTTGTTCCCCTCATAGCTTTGCTGGCTGAGATCAGGGTAAACGATGCCATGAGAATGTTATCTCTTTGATTGCGCAGATATCTTCATTCTCAAGTACTCATTATTTCAGTTTTCATAAAAGAATCTTCTACCAGACATCTTGTTCCTTTCCTTTTCCTATTTTCTATTATTTTGCCCTTTCAAACCATTCTGCAGAAAATATTAGTTCAACCTTTTACCAAAGTCCCCCAATCTTTCTTTATATTTTCCAAGTCCTCCTTCTTTCTCCCCTTACAGATAGCATAAGTAAAAGGTACCAGTAGAGTTGATCTCATTTTATCACTTAAATAAATGGTTTGATGACTGAGTTTCACCATAGCAGATATTTATCAAGAATGGAGCCCATATCCTACTTTTGGCTTACTGCCTATGCTTCATTCCACTAAGACAGCTCTTTTGGTATATAGGCTAACTTTACTCTGCTATCCTTTTAGACAGCATATGCAAGTTAATGATTCACCATGACCTAATGATGAGCTGTGCTTGACATAGGGAACTAGAGGGCATGACAGACTGCAAACAGAGGTCTATTAACACTACAGCATACACATACAATGCACTTCCTAGGTGTAACTGCCAGCCTTGGACAATGAGTTGTAGCACTATTTTAAGAGAGATATCTAAAATGTTCATGAGGGACTCTACCATCATAAGAGATGGGTCAGACAGTAGATTTGGTTAAAGTCTATGTAGATTTTATTTTTCTAAGCACTTTCAAAAAGAGCACAATGCTTTAGCAAATAATTTTAAAATTATGAGGTATAAGGGTAAACTCCCTGCTAACTTTTAAGGTGAATTACTGTTACAGAAAGCGTGGTTTAGACTACTTAAAGATTCACTTTAAAAAGGAATTAGCAAAAGTGATTTTATTATGAATTTGTAAATGTGTGACTTGAAGTTCAACGGCAAGGTTCACTCTATTATTTACTACATGAAAGAAACATACAAAGGAAAATCAAGTTAGAATTTAGTTATAATGACAAACACAGAGACTGGAGACTCAAAAAGGAAAGAGAAACTATCCCATTGAGTCATGAGGTTCAGAATAGACCCCTTAGCTTTCTAAACTCGTTCTCAGGGAGGAGTCTAGGTGCAACTGGATACAGACTTAGTCCTAGATTTGGTTTATATCTAAAGAAATTTTTTATACAAAGTTCAAAATACTCAACAGTGAATAACTACATTGATTAGCGATGTTTCATTAGTATCAATTCAGCATGCTATCAGTCACTTGGGATCTACAGCAAGTAAGGATTTCTCCACCTGGGGAAGGAAGGATTTCTTGGTCTCAGGTAAGGAGTCTCAAACCTTGAGAGGCATTCCT
>NW_010167356.1:12763-23748 GCF_000695765.1 Mesitornis unicolor
GGGAACATTACCTGTCATGCAGTCCAGTTGTAATTTGGGGAAAGCTTAAATTGGGCTCTTCCAAAGAATGGCCATAAGTACAAGAGTCTTTTTGCTTTGAGAAGCAACACTGAGAGGCATCCCAGCTCAAGCAGAGATCACCATCATGCAGCCACTCTGCCTAGCAGAGAGAGCTTCCAACAGGCTCTCTTAGGCTTTCATATTTATGGGATTAAAGTGGCTGCCTTGTAGTCAAATTACATGTGGTAAAAAGATGTGCATGAGACTCCTTGTACCCACAACCTACTTTGTTTTTTGATAAATAAGCTTTGAAAAAGTTACTTGCTATTCGTGTGTGTGATCAATGTTCCATGCTCATATGCATCAATGCTCACTGTGTCACCCTCTTCACTTGTGGGTTTACAGAAAACTGATTAAAACTGGAGGAGTTCTTGACCCAGCTACAGTTCAAGCCTTTACCTCCTTTGGAGCCTGTACCAAACTAGCATAGGTTAAGGGGAGTCAAATGCATCCATCACAATTATACAATCAGTTGTACATAGGAATGTAAATTTCTGTCTTGGCCTATTTCTGGGTTTATGTATAATACACAGAGGTTTCCAGGTGTCAATATGGAGGCCAAAATTTTTAGAAGGTTTGGGTATTCTAAAGTTATTAGACCTACAGAATTTGAGTATACCATAAATATTCATGCAAGATGATACATTTAATGTCAACCTTGAAAAAAGTCTTTTAGTATATGTGGTTGCAAAGATAATTTCTTGCCCTTCCACTCTCTCTGGGATCCAATCAGATCCTGAAGTAATGTTATGCTTTTGTTCTTTCCTTGTTTTTAAACATCGTATTTGGGACAGCTGAAGAGTTTCTGTTCACCCTCAGTCTTTCCAAGACGCATAGGAGTTAACTTGTGACTTTTACTCATAAAAGGAATATCTTACTATAGATCTATATGAGGTCAGCTTGATTCACTGTCAGGATAATTAAATGCAGTTGTTAGAGAGCTTTAAAATAGATTTTATCATAATGGTTAGCTATTTTGTAAAATCAGATTATTTCTCTCTGTTCTCATTGGGTAATTTTGAGGTCAATATTAAGAAGCTGTAGGTAATCTAATTACAAATCATCTTGCATAGCTTTCTTTTCAAATTGGCAGCATTTTCCCCACTGGAAGGTCTGTTTTTCTTGTATTGATTTAATAAAGTAGCATGCTTTATTTATACAACACATTACCTAAGTGTGCTCATCTGTTATGGTAATTTGAGGTTAATATAACCTGTATGTTATTGCTGGTTCAACTCAGCCAGTTGCTATTACAGTTTTGAGGCAATCATTTATTCAGACAAATAATACTAATCTCTCCCACTTGAGAAGCAGAAGCCTCTCTTCAGACACTGAGCCAGGGGAGTCACAATGGTTTCAAAATCAGCAGTCATAATTCAGAGGGCAGAAAGAACAAGTTAAAATATGAAAGACTGGCATTGTAATTTTTAGTAGGAGTATAATTTAGGATGAAAAACCTACCCATGGCGAAGTTCATATGAATTATGAATCAGAGTTTAACTGGAACTAGGCAACATCAGGATGTGAAAGGAGGTCTTACTACAGAGGACATAATAACATGTGTGGCATATGGTTATGAGGACCAGAAAGGTAAAGGATGAGATGTATTAATAAAAAATTAAGGATAACAAGAATTTTCTCTACAAGTGCCTTCAGTGAAACAAGACAGTGAGGAAAAGATTACTCTGTTGTTCAACACAGGAAAAGAATGATAAACAAATGATATCAGGAAATATAGTCTTTACAGCCTTTTCTGTTTCAGTCCTCAGGAAAAGATCAGCTGAGAGCAAATGACTGCTAGAAAACTTGTAGCTTCAAGTAGTAAAGAAGTAAGTACTTCCTTTTCACCTTTTTTTTTTTAATTTTTTTTTTAGGATATAATTGCAACCTTATGAATAGGAGATTCAACAAATTACTTATCTTGACTTTCCTAAAGCTTTCAATGGAAAAGCTTAATATTCTGATATTCAAACATAAAATAGATTAAACTACAACAATGCGGGTGGAAAACTGGTTAGGAAAGCTGATTCCAAAGAGTAATTATCAATGACCCATTATTATAATACAAAGATTGATTGATTGCAGTTCCACATGACATGAAGAATGGAAGAGAATGCATATTATTAAATTTGCTGATAAAAAAAAATATCTGGGAGGGACTGCAGGGACAGGATTCAAGTTCTGAATAAGCCCAAATTTGTGAAATACTTTAAAAAAAAAATCAATAAGGGCAATAAAAAGTGCTATTTCTATGCAGGAACAACCAATTCAGAAATACAGGAAGAGGAATTATGGGATGGGTAGCACAGTGGAAGAAGCAGCTTGGGGCTTTATAAGGGATCACAAATCAAACAAGAGACAATATTTCACATTCTCACTAGAGAAGGCATGTGCCATAAATTGTATTATACCAATATATCCAACTCTTTGGAGTTCCATCATCTTGATTACCCTGCTCAGTCTTTCCCATGGTACTTCAGAAAACTTGTCAGTGTAGGAAAGACTAGAAGAGAGCAATGAGGTTAATCACAAGCTTTCAAATCATGATTGACCTAAGAGAAAAAGCTGAAATAATTTGGTCTTGTTTGCCTTTTATTTAGACTTAGAGTTAGCTGGCAATTCTTTGGAGAATCTCCTTGCTGATTAAATGACGGCAAATGGCCTTAAATTTCAAGGTAAATGCAGGTTAGATTTTAAATATTCTTATGGAAAGAAACCTGAAGCACTTCATTATCTGTCTTGTTGATTACTTGTTTGTCAAGTTTCTGTTATAGTTGAATTTTCTTTCTTTTGTCCTGGGAAATAAATTATCTGATTGTTAAAATCTTTTCCAGATTGTATTTCTGCTTTAGTGAAGGCCTAGAAATGTAACTTGTTACTGAGAAGCTGGAGTCAGCAACAAAGAAGGGACGCTGGGTCGATATAGTTGCTTGTATAAGGAGTAGCAGGCAAAGGTATCATATCTAGAAGGACACCACATGGGATGATGAGTTAAAATAAAAACAGTGAAAATGCTGTAAGAGTTACAGTATTAGTGAAAATGGTATAAATGTATAATGGTATAATGGTATATATGGTATTCAGCAACAATGAAAGAGTATGGAAGATTAGAAGGAAAACAGGTATCTGGCAAATGGTAATGGAAATCCAAGAATAAAATTTTAATCTTTTTATTTTCTTGAGTTGGAGACACAATGATTTCCTTTTTCTGATTGGTTGGTTTTATCTTTTTGCTTCTTAATATTTTCTTGTTCTTCTACCAAGACCAAGTCTGTTCAGTTATCCTGCTATTAGAAATAGCTGATGAACAACATTAAAGTCCAAGTGATCCAAGACCAACAGAGAGATGATCACAAATTGAGACCACCCAAGCCCCATGTTACACTGCTGAGTTTCTCCTAGGATGACAGATTTTAAATGAAAATTAATCTTTCCCTTTCTAATTTCAATGTTGATATTCCCTTTTTCTCACAATCTCGTTTCAGACAGCATACTGAAAAACAGTGAAGTGAGATTGCTACTCTTGGTTTATTGAGTTTTGTACTACTGACATATAACATCCTTCTCTCTAAGTTCTAGAGGTGTGGATTTGATGGGTGGGCTGTGCGGTGGATAAGGAATTGGCTGGATGGTCACATCCAGAGGGTAGTGGTCAATGGCTCAATATCCAGATAGAGATGGGTGACAAGTGGTATCTACCAGGGATTCATACGTGGACCAGTTCTGTTTAATAGCTTCATCAATTATATAGACAGTGTGATGGAGGGCACCCTCAGCAAGTTTGCAGATGATACCAAGCTGAGTGGTGCAGTCAACATTCCAGAGGGATGGGATGTCATCCAGAGGTACCCGGACAAGTTGGAGAATTGGGCATATGTGAACCTCATGAGGTTCAACAAGGCTAAATGCAAGGTCCTGCACCTGGGCAGGGCCAATCTTCATTATCAGTACAGGATGGGGGATTAAGTGACAGAGAGAAACCCCATGGAAAAGGACTTGGGGGTACTGGTGGATGAAAACCTCAACATGAACAACAATGCATGCTCGGAGCCCAGAAGGCCAATTGCATCCTGGGCTGCATCAAAAGAAGTGTGGCCAGCAGATTGAGAGAGGTGTTTCTGCCTCTCTGCTCTCGTGAGACCCCACCTGTCCAGCTCTGGACCACTCAACACAAGAAGGACATGGAACTGTTGAAATGCATCCAGAGGAGGGCCACAGAAATGATCAGAGGGCTGGAGCACCTCTTCTATAATGGCAGGCTGAGACAGTTGGTGCTGTTCAGCCTGGACAAAAGAAGGCTCAGTAGAAACCTTATAGCAGCCTTCCAGTACCTGAAGGGGACCTACAAGAAAGCTGAGGAGGGACTGTTTACGAGGGTGTGTAGTGATAGGACAAGGGCAGTGGTTTTAAACTAAAGCAGAGTGGATTTAGGTTAGGCATTAGGAAGTTCTTTACTATGAGTGTGGTGAAACACTGGAATGAACATGTTGCCCAGTGAGGTAGTGGAGACTCCATACCTGGAGACAATCTTATGCTCTCAGCTGATATGCATGGCTTTGCTGGTTTAAACCAGCTGAGAGTCTGACACATCAAGTCTTTATTGCTTATTATTTTACATTGAATCAAAACCGCATTTTACATTTGTGCAGTCAGAGGGAATGGAAGGGTCAGGCTTGATGGGGCTCTGAGCAACCTGATCTAGTCAAAGATGCCCCTGCTCACTGCAGGGGGGTTGGACTATATGACCTTTAAAGGTCCCTTCCAATCCAAATAATTTTATGATTTTATTATTCTAAATTACACCATAGAAATAACTGCAGTTACGGGATATGAGATTAAAATACCAACTTTACTGCTCACAAAAATTATCGGCAAATGAAATGAAAGTTATCGTTTACAAGGACACCTGCTTCATATTGTCATGCACAACCAGAAAGTAAGCAGAAGCAGAGAGTGCTAATAAATATGCTGTATAGATTCTTTTTTGTCTAGATGTCAGATTAACCTGAAAATTTTTAGCACCACAGCATAAACTGAGATCAAGTGGGATGTTCAAAATTAGAGTTGTAAGTTTGCATCAGAGAAATAGCTTAAATATTTTCTAACTCTTTCAAACTGCTTATTAGACCCCACAAAAATGTTAAATAACCAAACCAATTAACTTTCCTTTTCATGGTACATTTATTCAGTGTCAATTCAAGGACTTTGGAGATGACAGTTTAAGAAGTCTTTCTCTAACTCCACGTTGAACACTCAATCTTGAACAAACCCCATATTTACCCAAACTCTTGCTTATTGATACAGTCCTATAGTTAAAATGGCATTATCCATTTTCTTTAGCAGAAACAAAAGTAAGAGATAGTGCAAGTGTATCAGAAATTAATTCTCTAACATTTCAAGATAAGCTCAAAGAAGGAAGATAGAAATGTAAGTATTTGTTCATGGATTTTTTTCAGTTATAAACTTCTAGATACATTAGATAGACCTACATTTGGTCTAAAAATGCAAAAGTACTTCTGACAGGTTTTAAAAAGAACAGGGCCTATGACTTCTTCAGAATAATACTTAGTTCACCCTTACCTACAAATAGTTGGTTTTCATGCGTTACAGCTAGGCTACTACTTGGAAGAAAATGTCATTTTGTAAAAAATAAAGATGTGAATGGTTTTACTTAAGTCATAAAAATTAGCATAGAATGTATATGCGAACCCAGAAAGTGAGGTTTCATTCAGACATCATTCAATAGGCGGTTTCACTTCTCTCTCCTTGTCTTGATGCTGAGGACAGTTACAGTTGATGCAAGTACCTGGAGGATAATTCCAAGGTGATTTGAACCTCAAATCACAGCACAATTCTAATCCTGGAGTACATTACATTGCTGCTTTCAGGAATGTCTACATTTTCAGATACATTTAAGTGAAAAAATAGTCTAGTTCTCTTCAATGTTGCTCTATTGATCACAATAGACTTTATTCTTAATAAATATTTCTCAGGTTTTAGAGTAGCACTGCATGTAAAAAAGGTGATGGGAGTGAAAGATATTGGCTTCACTTACAGTCATCCAATTTCCTGAGAAATTATTCCACCTCGGGAAATTTCGTCTTCAAAACTTAAATAAGTGCCTATAGTACAGAACACAGAACTGGAAGTTTAATTTTTTAAGTTTTTCATAGCCTCATTTCTGGAAAGTATTTGTAAACCATTCTAGAGATATCTTTATAAAATAAAGTTTTAACTTGAAAGGAGTAATATAGAATGGCTAATAGGGTGAATAGTGTTCTTCAGAAAAAAAAACAACCAACTAAACAAGCAGATTAACAATGCATTAGTAAAGAATGTACTGAACCAGAACTCTTCTGCATTGAAAAATAGCAATAGGAGGTCAGTTTCCATTTGTAAAAATGGAAATTAGAAAGTCACTATTGTTCAAACTCTAATTTCCATTTCAGAAAATTTTTTTTTCATACAAGTCTAATAGATTTTGGAAATACAAAGAGAAGAAAAGAGACACAGTGTATTGTATGGTAATTTCCTTGTATTTGGGGGTTTAGCCTCTGCTCCTGTACCTGATTAAAAATGGCTGTGACATTTTTGACTTTGACATGGATGATATTTCACACTCTGATGGATTCCTTTTTTGGAAATTAAAAGTTCCTGTTGTAACTGCATTTTCTTTTACAAGCAGTCATCAATAAAGAAAATTGCAGCTTCTGTTACTAAATCAGTCACCAATGAGATCAAGTTGTACTTATTCAGCTTCTTGGAGTCGAGAAAATATTACTTGTTATTAACTCTATCTTGAACCCTTATATCTTATCCACCACTATGAACAAACTTAAACAGCTAGTATCATGGAAATTTTTTATTAGTCATACATGCAAATATGGCCATTTAGTTATGCAGTTCTTTTAGAACAAGTGCGTTATCACACACAATATTTTCTGATTTTATATGTGAAAAATATCCAGTATCTCAATTTTTCTAACTATGTGAATAGTTTCTTTCTTCCTTGATTTTCTCAGTTAGGATTGTCTCATAATCTAGAGTAAAGTTAGGAGGCATGATTCACTATATAAAGAAAATAATTTAAATTTTAGATTTAAGCCAATGGTTTACAATTAAAATCTTTAGTATTCTGTTACAACAGTTCGAATACCTGAACTTCTCAAGATATTTTAATTTTATTCTGCTCTTACTTAACATCTCCCATTAAATATTTCTCATAAAACTGAACTTTAAAAACAGAGAAATTTTAAAGTATAGGTTTTGGTAGTAGAAGTTTGAGGAAAACGCTCTGAAAGGCATTCTTAGAGAGAACATTAGGCAAAATTTGATATTCAGGAAAACATCAGAGTGCAATTGTGGAAAAAAATAGCAGCAAATTGCAAAAAAAATGCCTCTTAATATGCAGTATTGTGTTTTGCTTATTTTGGAATCAGAGAAATTTGATTTTTTGTCTGTTTCTTAATTTCTTTGCATAGCTTCATATGAAGGTGAATGGGTTTCGGATTTGTAAGGAAGAGGATTTGACAACTGTTTTACATATACATAAGAAGCAAGGAAGTTCCCTGTCTCCAGTTTGTGAGACAAGATAGCTTAAAGAAAGTCTATTGGGAATGCAAGAGAATTCTCTGCTCTGTGTAGCCATAGCATGAACATAATCTGCTACCTTCCCTTCAGGTTAGTATTTCTTTAGAGAATCATGGAATGGTTTAGGTTGGAAGGGACTTTAAAGGTCATCCAGTCCAACCCCACCTGCCATGGGTAGGGACACCTTCCACTAGATCAGGTTGCCGAAAGCCCTGTCCAACCTGGCCTTTAACACTTCCATGGAGGGGGCATACACAACTTCCTTGGGCAAGCTGTTCCAGTGTCTCACCAACCTCAAAGTAAAGAAGTGTTATGAAAACACTCATATATTGAGCCAGTAATGTTTTGTCTCAGGCATCTTTATTTCAGTTAGTATCCAATGAAGCTCAAAAGAACTCTAAGAAAGACCATATGGCTAGGCCTATTTCCCTATTTCCAAAAGGAAAAAAAGAAAGCCCCATGCTGACTTGCAACATGTCTTGCCTCAGTCTTTTGACTCCAGAGTCACTGTCCCCTGCTCCTCATCTGCTCAGTGGTGTGCAGTTCTTCATCTCAGCTAGGTCTTTCTGCTTGTTCCTCAGTTTCTTTCAGTCTGATCTTTGAGTGTAACTGGATCACAGCCTTTTCTTCTCTCTACCCATATTCTTCTGCAAACAAACAACAAAAAAGCGGGTATAGAGACATGGAAAAAGAACTCCTGCTTTTTTTCCCCTCATCTTCCTGTAAAACTTTTTAATGACATATCATTGTAGAAGAAAATGAAATTTCATCCCTGGAAATCCACAAATGACCAGGATATCTGAAAGGAAAGAATGCAGAAAAGGAGAGAGAAGGGAAAGGCACTTTGTCCCTTGCCCTCACTAATAAAGTTCCTGCAGAAATGAAGCTATTAATAACATTTACTTGTTTATTTTAAGTGTCATGTCTCAAAGTCTGATCACAGAAGACACTCCCTGGACAGTAAATATTACACATGCACACGTATAATTGCTAGTTATAAAGCAAGAGGTAGGAGGAAGTGAATATTTCAGAGGGGAAAGGACAAGATAACTACTCTGCGGTAAAATTTCTACTAGAAAGTTCTTTTGACTTGTTAGGCAAAAATAAGACTACTTTCTCAGGTATGTAAAATAGCAGATCTCTTCCTTCCAGGATTTAGGGATCATATGGTTCACTACCATGACATAAAAAACACTGTTCAAACTACTATGAGAAAGAATATATAAACCCATTGCCCTTTAGAGAAAACAGAAGGGATGCTTGTTCACTGGTAAAACCTAGTTGCTTGAAAAAGCTGTGGTACTTTTGGGAAGTATTAAAAGGATACCATGTATAGTACATCCATTCCAATTAACACTAACTAGCTTAAAGCACACTTGAAGCCAGTACAGGGAGGTAAGAAATACACTGAACAGTAGTAAGGAAGAAAGAAATAGACAAAAAACCTCCAAAAAACAAACCAAACCAAACCAAAAGAAAGTAAGATATTAAAAATGCAAGTCAAGTTAAAAAAAAATCGAAAACAAAACAACAAAAAACAAACAACACAATGAAAAAGAAATCAAAACATTGGTTTTATCCTGCCATCAAAATAACTTTTTTTTTCTCTTAGTGGAAACTTGTGCCTTAATACAGAGAAAAGAGATAAAAATGAAAAGTGAACTTCTAAATGCTGATGAAATCTAGAGGCTTGCAATATGACATCATACTTTAGGAAATAATTTTCTAATATTAGCACCAGATATTAATCTGAAATTTTAAAATCCATGTTGGAGATCAATGCTACTGTGTCTGTGGCCTTTTCATAATTTTTTTTAGCATCCTGTCAAGCTTGCATGGTTGGACTATGACATTGAGCAGATCAAATCATTATCACATGCTTCAGTTTCTCATTTCAGACATAGCAGTTTCTTCTCTCTCTTGAGAAATGGGTTAGCTACTACTGAGTGAGATATTACAGTAAAGCAAAAGTAGTACTTAAGCAGCACCCCACTTCAGAAGAGCATCACTCCTGCATCAGAACAGGCTTCCATCAGAAAGGCTGGGGTTAGGAAGGTTCAGACAACAAACAAAAAAACAACTATCAAGGGTTATTTCAAAATTGTATGAAAAAGCCTCTCCCTTCCTATTCTTGCCTCTATGTAACATTATCTTAGATGTACTTTGATTTTCTCTTCTGCAGTTGCTGAAGTACAGTTCTGTAGAGCAACAATGTTTTCCTGAATAAGAATTTCCCATGGTAGCTAAGCCAAGGAATTGATTATTGATGTAAAGATTACATGTATAATATTCCAGAATGGTAGTATTTCAGAAAAAATATATATCTTTATGGTAAATATGACACTCAGATCCCAAGTGAAAATTAGACACGAAATTAGTTTCTTCCTACTTTAAAAACTGAAACTGTTACTGAAATTAAGTTAGTAACAAACTCAGAAAGATAGAAAAGTAGTTTCTATGATCACCAAGATGTCATGGTGACACCCGTCCTGGACCACAACAGGAAGAAAAAAATAAAACTAAAAGAAAAAAAGACACCATTGAAATTTATAAAAAAAATTATAAGCCAAGAAGCATTGAATTTCACACAAAGACACTCCAAAACAGGTCCAATACAGCAAGGAAAGGTCTTATGGCAGCAGTCTTGAAGGCTGACAGAAACTAGATAGAAATTATAGGATTTTTTGACAGACATGGGGATGAGTGAAATATGATATTCACCGGTTCAAGCATCACTGAAAATACGTTGTTGCCTTCTTGATTTAGGATGGGGTGAATTATGATGGCATTCCTCATATCTTCAGTCAATCTGCTGTTTTGAAGGAAGTCACAGCTTCAGCCAGAAACAATTGAAAATGTTTGTATTTTTCAGAATTAGAATCAATGGCTGTGAAAATCAACTTCCCTTTTTTCCTGGTTTTGCTGGGATTGAATTGAATGGTGTTTAACTGTTTACCAGATTAAACCACGACACCCTTGTATGTTTTTCCTATGTTTAATTAAGCTTCTTAAAAAACCTGATCATATGCTGGTTGCTTCTAACTGTATTTTAAGATGTAACTTTTAAAAATATCTTTCATAAATAATGTGTGTTTTAATAGAAGATAAATTAAGGTTAATGAAACAAAACACAATAACATAATTGAATTTCAACATAGTCAATACTTTGGTAATTTTTTTTTAACAGCTTGTACCATCATTTGTATAAAAGCATACAAAAGAAAGGCAACAAGGTGCTGGAGATGGAACTAAAAACGTCTTTGATGTGATCAAGGGGAATGTATTTTTTTTTTCTTCTGTTTCAGAGACCATTTGAAGCATTGGCTCACTCTTTC
>NW_010167356.1:23772-92800 GCF_000695765.1 Mesitornis unicolor
CTTTCCTTATTTCTTTCCTTCCTTATTTCCTTCTTTCTCTCCTTCTTTCTTTCTTTCCTTCTTTCCTTCCTTCTTTCTTTCTTTCCTTCTTTCCTTCCTTCTTTCTTTCTTTCCTTCTTTCCTTCCTTCTTTCTTTCTTCTTTCCTTCTTTTCTAACATAGTGATCAGTAGAAGGATGTTGGCATGACTGCAAATGGATACATTTGCACACCTGTATTTCTCACATAAATGTCTTTATAACTTTATTAGTGTGAAAGTGCTTAATGGACCACCCCTGACAAATGCAAAGAAGCGTAAAAGCAGCATCATTTGCAATGGGTAGGGAGAGATCTTGGGAAGACAAGGAAGAGATGCAGCACACCAGGTTGGGCACTGCATCCCAACATCACTACCTCCACTTGTGATAGGCAGAGTTCCCTTCCATGGGATGGTATCCCATCGCTATTTGTAGGTGTTTCTTAATAATCTCTGGTCTCATGGTTTATCTGTTGTACTACTGGTATTGATTTTGCATGCATAGTTCACTGACTTTCAATGAATAAATTGCCATTACTAAATCAATAAATGGCTTCAGTTCTGATTTTGTTTAAACTATGTAAATGGAGTAGTTTATATCCTATAAGAGTTGTTTATTTTTGATTTGTGTTTTTTTCTATTGTGTCCAGGGATTCCAAACAGAGATACTATTTGCATAGATAATGAAAAAAAAAAAACCAAAACCAGAACAAACATAAATGCTCTTTTTCAAGTGCTTAAGAGTTCCGGGATTTTTAAAATTATTTTGCAATTTGAAAAATACTGCTTAATAAACATTAATGTAATCAATAGATGTAAAAGAGAGAAAACTTTTTTCTCTGCTTATTTGATGTTACTCAGATCATTCAGTATACTTTATCTTATTTTCCATTTTTCATTTTAGTTTATAAATATTTTAAGCATATTAGAAATTCATAAAAATTTCATAAAAACCACAATGGTTTCTTACACAAAATTTAAAATCTTTAGTAACTATCTTGAAACTCAATGAACATCTCAGAACCTGACTTGACTTTCATGTTACATTTAGAACTTATATTATCACATGCATTTCCTTAAGGCTGCGTTATCAATGAGTATTCTATGCTTTTTGAATGAGAGCATAACTTTAATCAAGAGACTAGCCTAGCCAAGACTTATACATACATGTTTAAATATAAGCTGCATTACTACAAGTTCATCCTATAGAAACATATTTTTGTTTAAAAAGCACTTATGGGGAGAAGCATATTTTTGCACATTTCCTAGGAGAACAAAGTGTAGCCATGTTCAGCTATACCATTTCTTAATATAATGTACTGTTTCTTTCTCTATGTTTAATATATATTATGTTTGCACTAAGAAGCCCTGATCAAGATTACTCCAAAATACCCTCTCTAAAAGCCAAAGGAAATTCAAAGGTAATTCAAAGAAATACTGTGGAAATCAATTTCTCATAGTTATTCTATTCCCCCTTTCCATAGGGGAAAAAGTCCTCAGAAGTCCAATATGGGTCTCCCCACATTTGCAGTTTCCCTCACACACAAAACTGCTTCAGCCCAAGTCCACAAAACTCCAATCTGGGTCTGCCCATGGTCACAGTTCCCTCACACATGACCAGTCAACCCAGTTCTCACCACGGGATGCAAAGGGGAAACCTGGGTTCTGCGTCCTCCTCCTCCTTCCTCTCCTTTCTTTCCTTCAAACCAACCTTGATGTTCTTCAAAGTTGTTCTCCTTGAGCCCCACTCCTTTTCTCCACTGCAGGTCTCCTCCGATGGTTATGGAGATCCCGGCTCTCTCTCTCTCTTTTTTTTCGGGATTAAACTGCAGCGGGGCTTAAGCTTAAGTTGTGGTTGGGGCCGGCCAAGCCCAGCTGGGCAAGGCCAGTGCCGTGCCACCCACACCTGGGGCCGCACTGGTCAGGGCTGGTGCCAGAGAGAGGGTGAGGCATGCCCTGCACCCCCCTTAAATACATGTATTCACAGGGGTGCTGATTGGCTTGGCCCTGGTCAGAGATGGGTCTGACAAAGGCAAAGGGGGAGATTTTCAGGTAGTTTTTTAAAGGGCCATCTCCATAACCCTTCCCCTGTTACCAAAGACACAACCAAAAACCCCCTCACAGAAAACCCAATACAGATAGGTATATTTTGTGTTTTAAATATTGGAATTGATGAATGCTGGATTTTATCTTTGTTAGCTAACCTATTAAAAAAGTATATATTTTGTCTAATGTGGATAGGCCATGTATCTATTTAATGTGATACAGTATATCATGTGTATGAAGCTTATGCACATGAGAACTTTACAAGCCAGAAGAAAGAGAAAAAGGATAGAAGAAGATTGCGGAGAGGGCATGGGTCTAGTTTAAGAGATGGAAGCAAGGATTGTGACAGTGCCTCCATGAACAAATAACTTATCTGTAGCTCAAAAAGAGCTGAAGGCTTTTCTACTGCACAGTGGCTGTCTCAGAAAACCAGATACTATTCCACCTCAATAGAAAACATGAAGCAAATGCCTGTATGATTTTATTTACTTCACAATATTTATTATAATATTCTGGACAATGTACGTGATGAGTAACATAATGATTTCAAGTTAATGTTGCAAAACATTGTGAATCAGCTTCCAGGACACTGAGGAAGAAGGTGAAATTCTGTTTACAGCAGAAATAGGTATTAACTGAAGATGGATAAAGGTAAGAATTCTTTCGTATCCTAAATGATAAACCAAAATCAATAGTAAAATATAGCCACATATTTTCCTCATTGTGCATTGATTAGAAAATGATACAAATGTAAGCTGTTGTTGCTCAACACAAATTAACTTCAGTCTAGAAACGTAAATTAAATACAGAAAATAAGATTGAAAAGAAGATTTTCCATGATAAGTGTGGCTCTTATATGGTCATTTCAAAGAATTTGCTAGATCGGCTGCATGTTGGATTACAAACTCTGAAACAAAAGCTGTATAAATCATAGCCAGATATACATGAATGCAGAAACTGGAAAAACTGTGAGATACTACATATTGAAGGATACAATTTGCATCCCTGGACAACACTGAAGATAAATATAGTACCCATGGAATGGGTTTATTTCTTCTGCCTATATAATCATAACTAATTTTTACCAATTCACTTTCTAGAAATGATGATACCAGAATATGTTGTGGAATGTTTCAGTCTTTCAGTTAACTGCTATTACTATGTCTTAAATTTAAGATATGTTTTTGTGATATTGAAGCCAGTGGTAGTATAGAGTTTTCACAGAACTGTAAATAGCTTTGTATTTCAGCTACTTGGTGAAATATTTCAGGTTTTTAATACTTGTAATTATATAGATTGCTGAAGAATATGGATAAATTAAGGTGTGTAGAATCGAACCAAAAACTGTGATTTATATCACCTGGATTTTTTATGGATATGGGATAAATATCTAAGGTAGTTATCCTAGGATATATTCACAGTAAATGAAAAGGAACACAAGCATACATAAAAGTATTCTTAAATGTCGTATTCAAACTTGACTGTTTACTGAACTTTTAGATTCCTAAGTTGGAAGGGATAAAACCTATCTAAAATGAATCCAAAGAATTTACTCTAAAAATTAAGAATTCAGAATAAGACAGAGATTAAAATAATGCAAAATTAGGTAGGAAAGAGTATTAAATATTAAACAAATGGTGGTAAACAGTAGAAACCAGTCACTAGGAAAGAGTAATGCAAACAGACTGAATCAGTGATGGGATTACTATACAAAAATTCTTTCATCGAAAGGCAATAGCAGCATCCACAGTAGGATTATGATGGCAGAAACTAGAAATTAAACACTTACGGCCTACGTACCTAATCTTTCACCTCTCCTGCTACCCAAGCCAAAGTTCATATTTATGTACTTTATAACCATGTGTATTCTGTGGTCAGAGAGACATTACTTTGATATTGTACAGTACACTATAAGCTTTCATCTGTTCTGTATAATCACAGAGTTATCCCTAATGATGTATTTACATAAAACATATCTTTAGCCTAATTTCAATAGTGAAGTCAAGCAAAAATCTCAGAGAACCCATGCAAAACCTTAGAAGTTATTTTTGCTGATGATGGTAATGAATGTTTTATAATACAAAATTTGTATTTTTTTGATTGTCTGACTTTCCAAAATTAAAATGAATATGCATATGCATTTCTATTTCATGCTGTGTTGTTCTTAGCCTAATTGCATTTCTACTTTGACTTGAATGTTATTTCTGCAGCACTTCATAAACAGAAGTGTATATGTATCTGTATGTATATATATATATATATGCATATGTTTTTCATACAAAAAGTCTTAGAAAAACTTAATTTTAAAAGAAAAAGATACTTTTGTCCTCTACTACTCACAATTTCAAAAAAGCCAAACACACAAACCAACAAAAAATAATGGCCTGCATCAAACAAAATAGCTATGTTCGAGCATGTGTATATATGAAAATAAATATATAGCTGATTTTTGCAGAGATTTCTAATTTTTCGCTAGTTGTTTTAGAAGTAATAAATTATTTCATTTCCATAGAAAGTTCATGGACAAAACACGAAATATAGAGCTTGATTAGAATTGGGAAGCAGCAGATCTACTAGTGATAGTAATTAAAAAGGTAGATAGAAAAACAGGCACATAGATGATGCATTCAGTATTTCAGTAGTTCTAAAGAAATCTTTATTCCTTCAGAAAAGGTACATGTTTAGAAGATGTAATAAAAATCAGTGTTATTAATACTACAAATCAGGTTTTAATGGTTACAAAACTCTTTTGGAACAAAAAGGCAAAACCTAAAACTTGTCTTGTGCATCTCAATCTCAGAATGACTAAAAAGCACATTAGAAATCACAAAGGTGAGACAAAAGAGTGAGAAATATTGATAGGCCTTGAAATAGTAAAAGAACAGGGTTCCAAGGAAGACAAGACTACAGGAGAGAATTAAAAAAAAATAAAAAATAAAAAATCATTGAAACACTTTTAATGAATGTTGCTGATTCTTTCTCTTATCTTGTGATGTTATCATGCTTCAAAGCAGAACATTTTCTTACTGGTTTATTGTATTAAGTAAATTTGAATAAATTCATCAAAAATTTCCCTATCTAAAAATAGTTAAACTGTATTTTTTCCCCATGGTGAATGAGTTTAACTAGATGCCTGCAATCACACAAATGCTATTGGAATTTGTAAGTTTATTTTTTCCTTCATAGTCTGCTAGACTAATGAATTCAAAATAGGCATTTCAATATCTGTTTTGAAATTCATTACTGTAGTACTTTATAAAAATAATTGTTTGGTTATCATTCAAAAAATGCAGCAGCTCTAACTTCATGCATGAAAATCCTGTGGAGTGCCATTTATAAATCTTTAAATTAGTAAATCCCTTAGACCATCAATAAGCCAGTCTCTATGCAACAGGTTTTCTTCAACTGGAAAATAGTAATTGTTTTAAAACATTTCTCATTTGAAAGGAACAACATAAGACTGCTAATAAAGCAAACAGTTCTGTTTCTTTTCTACCCTGTTACTTTCCTTCTGAGATGACCATCACAGAAACAGCCCATCTAGAAAAAACAAAGCAAGTATTGAGGACTGAGCTTTTTATAATTTCATTGAGGATAGGGTAGAAGAACTAAAATCACAAAGATGTAGCAGACATTACCTTGTCAATTATAAAGCTGTAGAAGTTCATTGAAGTAAAAAGAGCCAAGGTAGCTAAAGGTAGCTAAAACAGATAAGTGGTTTGCTGTATCTTCAGTACATACCTTGAATTAAAATAGTACAGTTAAACTTTTTTTTTTCTTAAGAGACACAAAGCATAAGCTGTTCATAAATATACACACACATATGTGTGTTCTGGAATCGCACCAAAATGGCTACACACACACAAATAATGAACTCAAACAAGCTTTAATCTGCAACTGAAATTAAGCAGACAAAACTTCATTCACCAAAACAACATCCCACTGACATTTAACAAATACACATTCGATATGTTGGTTAGGAATATTACCAGACACAGCTGAGTTAAGAATTCTTAAGTTTTTGGCCAAACGATCCAAAATGTGCACTCACTCACTCACCAAAAAAGGGAGGGCTCTCAATCTCGAGAAGTTACCTTAAGTGGCATCCCAACTCAAGGGGAGAGTCCCCGACTGCAGACCCGCTGCTCCGAGGAGGAATGACTCAAATGAGTCCTACGACAAGGCCCCATTTATACCCTGGTCGAATCTGATCTGTGGTCAGTACATGGCTGTGTCACCCCCTATTGGCTGAGAACCCCAACTTTCCCACCTTTGACCCCCACTGTGTGGACCAGACATGAGCTGTGAGGGGGGAGGCAAGTCCTGGCGCCTCCAGGGCCAGAAAGTTTAGCACTGTTTGTATTGGGTCTTTCTCAGGTCTTTAGTAGGGTGGGTTCATCTGCCACAATGTGTACGCATACACACACTTAACATATATCTAATACAAGGTGGTTTTGATGTAGCAGAGCCTGCATTCAGCTATATATTTTGATGGCACAAAAGTAGCCCTCATTACATTAGCACACCAAGCAATAATCAGATGTCAAGACTCTACTCTTTCCTTTGACAAATTACGAGGAAACAGATATTTCTGAGATGACCATGAATTATAGTGATACATAAGAATAAAGGACAGCAAAAACTACTAATAGAGAAAAAATATTGTTTTTCTTTCAAAGAACATTAGACTTCAAAATACGAAATAATTTTGCATTTAATTTAATAAAGCAGTTTTCATTTGAGGCAGAGTTCAGCCAGAGGTGTTTATAAGAACAGATTAAATCGCTTTTCAGATTTAGAGGGTAGTTAGCCTAGAGAAATAGTCAATATTGTTGGAATGAAAATATCTTTCTTATTACAAACACAACTCATTACTAATTATTAGATACATTGTTTTGCCTGCTGCAAAACTTGCAGTGACCGTAGTGAGATGAGGATTTTGTGTCTGTTTTCACAAAAGCTTAAGGTTATACATTAGGAAAAAACTTTTACACTGAAAGGGTTATCAAAGACTGAAACAATCTGGCCAGGATGTGGTGGAATCACTATCCTTGGATGTATTTAAATACCATCCAGACATGGTGGTCAGGGACTTGGTTTAGAAGTGGGCACAGTAAAGTTAGATAACAGTTTGACTTGATTTTAAAGGTCTTTTCCAACCATAAAAATTCTATGATTAAATAGTAAGTACAATTATAGTCAGTAAAGATTCATAATTAAGAAATATTTTATTTGTTAACATCGGTATTGAAGTATCTATAAAGCTAAATCATGAGCAGAACCTTTTTCTATTAGTTAAGATTATCACAGAATCATAGATTAGGAATTGGAAGGGACCTCAAAAGATCATCTAGTCCAGGATCTAGAGCAGGATTACCTAGACTAGGTCACACAGGAATGTGTCCAGGCGGGTTTTGAATGTCTCCAGAGAAGGAGACTCCACAACCTCTCTGGGCAGCCTGTTCCAGTGCTCTGTCACCCTTAGAGTAAAAAAGATTTCCTCATGTTCAGATTGTACCTCCTATGTTCCAGCTTGTGATTATGAGTTCCTCTCACCGGTCCTTAGCCCTCTGAAAGTTAAGTATACTAACAGTAACTTTTAAAGCAGCTCTTCCTTCCTCACCCTATTGTGTTGTATACATTTAATTTGTTAGGATACACCACCTATTTCCTCCAGTTACTACATCAGAAGCCCAGATGTCTACAGCATATTGAGTGAACCCTACCTCAAACTACACTCTATTCTCTAGAGAGTTTATATTTGAGTAAATAATATCAATAAATTCCTACTGTGCAGTAGCCAAAAGTAAGTCCTGTGTTGCTGGAGTCCTTTCAATCCAGCTGCAGCTGCATTGTTGTACTCCCGAAGAAAAGGGGCCTAACATAACTTGACCTGGCAATAGCTGGGCAGCCAGAAGCTTAGATGATAGAAATCATTACTTCTTCACCTCAGTGTTTTATTTTTATCTTTCTCTCTAAATTTAACCACAAAAGCCTTTGATCCTACAAACACTTAAAACATGCATAATTTTACTCTCATCTAATTTAAACCTCCGTGTTTCTTAAAAAAACATCTGAACACTTTGATTGTGTTGAATAAAGTTCTTGTTTTAAGAGCTAAGTTTGATAAATGAATTTTATTATGCAGTTCCATAACTGATATAAATATATCGATAAGTGGATTCCACATCTATTGATATGCATAAATGAATGAAGCTAAATTACGCAGTTGATCTTTGAGTTGCTAAAGCTTATGGAAAACAGCTAGATTCAATTCACAAATCATTGCTGTAGCACTATACAGTAAATAAACAAAAATTCATTTCATGGTGTTTCAATTTTTATGGTATTGTTTGAGACACGGTCTGTAGATTGCTATAAAAATCATAACATTACAGTGGTGGCTGACAGTGTGGATCTAGTTAAAGGTCTGCCAGTTTTTCCATTATAAACCTCTATTTTAAAGGGTATAGAACTCCACTGTAAAATCTTCAGATACCTATGTTGTAAACAGCTTACATGCAGAGAAACACAGACACACTTAACACATAAATCTATAATTTCCAAAGGTAAAACTAAAACTAAATAAAAGGAACACAAAAGAACAATTACCTCATTCACAAAGAAACATTTTTTGAGTAACATTAAAAGCCTTAAAACATGTAGTTTCTACTCATGCTACAAAGAAATGTTAGAAAAAAATGTTTTTCTTTTTATATCTGTAGCACAATGTAGGAATCAAAACAAGTTCACAGGAGCAACACTAGTTGTCTAACAAACTGTTAGGAAGGCACCAGGATAAAAATGAACCCAAAATAATTCTCACTCAACTTTTTACTTTTTCATTGACTTTATTAGAAAAAGGCTGCTGTGTTGATTTTTCACACAGTACAGTATTTCTGTGAATTATAATAACCTTCTCCATGACAGCTAAAATTTTCAAGGATGCTTTTAGTTCCCAGGCCTTGCTAAGAGTCCTCAGGCTGGCAAACATTTTCTCTGTCAGTGTTTTTCAACAGACAACTTCTTTTGTTCAGTAATTTTCTCCTTCTAACAAGGCCACATTTATGGCTGCTCACATCATGTCAAAATACATCAAGGACTGTATATATTTTGATCTTTAGAAAATACTTATTTTGTTTATAAAAAAAGAACAAATCTAAACTGTGTTTTCATAACTTTTTTTATTTTATGCTTATTGCAAGACTTGAGAGTATTTGATTTCAGCATTGGAAAGTTCTTAAAATCAAACAGATTCTTACAAATACAGTAAACTAAGTGTATTATAATGACATTTAAGTTCCAATAAATCAGACTTTTTAATGAAAAACTAAATTTCTGGAAAATTTTAGACCATTGCCACTGTATATATATATCATAATGTAAAGAAATACAATGAACCTCCCAGTTCACTCAGAACACAGTTTATGCCCTCCTCAGCAACACTAGCTATTAAACCATGCTGAGATCCTAGTTAGTAAAACTCGCTGTCTTTAGTTCCTACTTTACAAAAGTTGTCTTTATTTGATTTTTGTAAATAATTACTTTCTTGTCAGTTTCACTATAAACAAAGATTAATAATAATAAGAGAAAACACAGAACTTTTGAATTTGAAGCAGGTAATTGCACCTGCACGCAATCATGCTTTACATTTGCGAAGCCATTTCAATCCAAAGATCTTAAAGACATGTGAAAACATTCATTAATTCAGCCTCACTGTCTTCCTGAGGAATAGATCTTGGAAGTAAATTCCAGGTGTCACTGTCAGACATTCTACACTAATAAGAGTTTTGTCCTGGCATACTCAAGCTACATACTCCCCAATGGCTGAAGAGAAGAGTAAATGAACAGACACTAACTATGCTATTGGGAGCATTCAGAAGAGTAGCAAGTTACTGATGACTGCACAACTGAACACTCAGAGAGATCACATGATGAGTTAGTGCCAGAATAAAAATCAGAAGAGTGGGAAGACGTGACTAGGTTGGAAATTCTTAAAATGAAGTTTGTGGTAAGTCTGATATTTGTGCTCCTACTTAAGAATGTATTAATATATGTGTCAAATAAGAGCATTACGGGGTTGGATTTTTTAAAAAATCTCTTGCACTTCACTGTCCAGTCTCAACTATGTGTTTAGTATACATAGGAAAGCCATTTAGAAACAGAGAACATCTCTTTATGTTTATATTTCCACTTTTTTGCCTACCAATCTATACTACTTTATTTCTAAGGTTTTTATAAATGTAAGGCTATAATTTGTTATTGATTTTACCTTCTTAATCACTTTTCTATCTTTTGTTGCAGTGGAGTTATATCACTATTAGATGCAATCATCTGTAATGCATAAATATAAACTATAATTTTGAAAAAAATCACTCTGTACTATCCAACACAACATGAAGCAGACACACTGATTCATGAAGAAAAGTAATTGGATTATTAAAGCCAGTGACTTTGCTTAGGAAGCTAAATAAACTTGAAATAATATTCATGTCTATCTAGCACAGACTTTAAGAAAACACTGCTGAGAAAAGAAACATTTCTAACATGAATCAAAGAAAATATCCTGATAAACAAAACCAACACATCGTTTTAGCACAATAAAATGTTCTTGTGGACATATTACAAAGAGTTTTAGTCCTTTTTTTGGAGCCTATCCTCACCAAGATTATTCTGAAGGACAAGAGAAAAAAAATTGGCTTGGGTACATAGGAATTTCTTTCATAATCATAGTCTTACTAGTAAAGGTGAGATTTTTCAACGTGTGGCTTTTTTTCTTTGCTGAAGTTGAAGGAGCTTCCCAGTCATACATGAGGAACATGTAATTTCATTTTAAAAATGCTATGACAGTCTCCCCTGCATCTAAAAGATCTGGGTGGGATTTTGGTTCTGCAAATTGTGAAACTTCTCAGCAGCTTCTCCTGTTATGCTGTGACTGTGTTTTTTCACTTAAATTGGACAACATTAATGGGCATGGCTGCAGATTTCATTTGATGGAGGTGTGTGTTTGCACAGCATATGTACATGGAAACATCCACCTGTTCTTTAACAGGAGATTTAAATGTTTTGATACTTGTTTTCAGCTTAACAAGTTAATTGAGGACACAATATTGATGCTGTACCAGGATGGTCTGAATGAAATACTGAACTCACAATATCACGCTTTTTCTTGCCAACCTTGTCAACAGAGTTTATTGATGATCCAGTGATAGCCTTGACACCTGGACAACACTGAGCAAAAATGGAAATGCAGTTATGCCTGAAAGATGTACTTGCAAAACAATATTTGTGACAAGACAGTAGTTTTCTCACACAGCTGTAATTGGTGCCTTGCTTGAACTGGTCTTCTGGGGCTACGCAGGAGTTTCTTTTCTTCATAAAGAAGAAAAGAAACTTTTCTTCTTTTTCTTTTCTTCTTCAGAGCACTGGAACAGGCTGCCCAGAGAGGTTGTGGAGTCTCCTTCTCCGGAGACATTCAAAACCCACCTGGACGCCTTCCTGTGTAACCTCATCTAGGTGTTCCTGCTCCGGCAGGGGGATTGGACTAGATGATCTTTTGAGGTCCCTTCCAATCCCTAATGTTCTGTGATTCTGTGATTCTGTGATAATGGGTCCTTTTTTGGTTTTGGTTTTGGTTTTTCCAGTCATCTTTGTAGATACATAAATACATTTAAAAATGTTAATTTCCAAATACTTTATATTTTATTTACAATCAAATTGTTTTCCACCTATCACCTCTTCTCATTATGACTGATAGCAATTGACTATGGAATAATTTCATGCATATTTCACTGTTTCTTTGATTTCAAGAACTGAAGGAAAAAGATACGCTTTAGCTTGGATTGTGTCTACGTTTAAGTCTCAGAGAGCAGGATTCTCTCTCTATTGTCCCCCACCCTCCCAGGGTGAGGATTAAAAAAGAAGGAATAGAGAAAAAGATGCTTTGCACAAGGTTGGAAGTTAAGACTGTAACAAGTTTAATGAAAAACAACAGGGGAAAGGAAAAGGGAATTAATAAGGGACAAAGGATATTTAACTCTGTACAAAACCCGATCCCAGTAGTCCCGAGTGGAAGTGTCTAAGCAGTGCCTCGTGGCTGCTGCAACTGCTGTGACTCGTCACCAGGGACCACAGCGGTGCCAGGAAGCGGGTGGTGGTGGATGCTGCTGAGCACGTGGAGGTAGCCCCAGCCATCCCCAAGATGCGACAGGAAGCAGCCCAGAAAACCAGGAAAAGCCCGTGAAATCCTCGGGCCTTCTCGTTTTTTATGGACTGTGGACGAAAAGGGTAAGGGAACAGTACTGATCTCTGACCCCCCAGGGTCCTACAGACACCACCTTTCCTTCCCTTTCAGGCTGGTAACCCTTAAACCATAACAGGTTATTAGCACAAACTGTAAGTTTGGAAATCTAAAATCTTTACTACTTCCGTTAGTTAATTACAGAGGCCATGCTGGGTGGATTACAGACCTGTGTTGGCCTGTTTAAGCCAAAATTGTGCACAGTGAGAAGTTCATTCATATTTGCTTTTTCAAGTTGATCTCTGAATTGGAGGACAACAGAGAATCTGTATTTTTTTGGCTGTCGTTTGAAAAGGGAGTGTCCTCAAATTGTACTTTGAGATTTTCCTGTAAGTTTTGACTGCTAGAGGTTGTGTCAGAGGAATGACAGATTCAAAGGTGGTGACTCAATGAATATAGGAGAGAGCTAAAACATATCTCTGTGATTTCTCCTAGCAGAGGTCAGAAGAGTGAAAGAAAATTAAATACAGATTCACATACTATCACATGTATAAAGTAATTATAATAGTAGCTTTTCTTTTCAGCAGAAATTTCATCAAAGCTATAAGATGGTAATATCCTAATGCAATGTCTCCATTTATTTCTAATTAGATTTCCTATCTCATTGGAAGCTGTCAGTTACATGTGTCTTACTGTGCTAGTTCTTCTCCAAAAGTCTCTGTTTGGCAATGACCTTAGAATGAATAACAGACATTTTCTAGTCAAATGCGGGGTTTGTATTTTGCAGACAGATCTTCTGACCTGCTACTTAGACATCAAACAGTTACAGCAAGAGTAACTACTTTAGAAAAGCCTATCAAACCACTGTAAGTCATTGTGGTATCCTGTGGCTAGCGGCCAAAACTTGACCTTGGAGCAGAAAACTGTATAGTGCATTTCGCTTGTTTTCAATAACGAGCCCAGGTGTTGAGTGAAGTGAAAAATGAGACAGTATTTCTTGACAGATTTACAGTAAAAGTTAGGAAAGGTCCACCTTCCAAAAACATTTTTAGTATGAAAATTGTTACTTGATTGTTCTGGGGTGAGAGGAGCTTCAGCACTTCAAACATATTCTAGCCATTAACATTATGGGTAAAATATATCCATGAAAATTAAGTGGCAGATAACCCCAGCTTAGTACTCTTAGTGGCTCCACTTGATGACGACAGATGTCCGTGTCTCCTTTAAAGGGATAGTTTTTGTGCCCCTTGCTCTTCATCTGACACTGGGCATTACACAGAAGAGTCTGATTCTGTCTTATTTATTTCCTCCTCTCAGTTATTCAGGTATATTGATAAGATCCCCCTGTAGCTTTCTCTTCTCCAGGTTAAAAAGTCCTGGTTCTCTCAGCTTATCCTCATATGACAAATACTGCAACCTCTCAGTTATCTTTGTGGCCCTTTGCTGCACTCACTTCAGTAGGAAGGAGCACCTCCTTCAGCCTCCTGGTAGCACTCCTAATGCAGCCCAGCATACTGATGACCACCTTTGCCAGAAGGGCACATTGCTGGCTCACAGTCAGCTTGTCACCCACCAGGATGCCAAGGACTTTTTCAGCAAAATAGAAAATCCCTTGGGAGCAATCAGCATGGTTCAGATTAAACTTTAAACAAAAGATGGCTTTTTTTAAGAAGGCCTGCATTTCCTACAGAAGTTAATTGCACAACCTTTGACTGTCTCTTCCCAGGCAGTTCTTCCTCTCCACATTTTTTCACACTTTTCAATTAAAAATTCAAGTAGGGAAACTTTGTCATTTTCTCCTGTAATCCCCGTCTTGTGTCCACAGACATGTAGAATTAATTAAGTTTAGTCTTTGAAGTTACCTTTAAAGAATATTTCTCAGGTATGTATTCCATCATTCCTCAAAACTATGGATTAAAATTAACCAAATATACAAGCATCCTTTCCTGTACAGCAGAGTGGGTTAACAATCTGGAGGAAAATAAGAAAATTTACATTTATCTTGTTGTTTTATTCATGCTGGAAGTTAAAGAAAACATTATACATTGTACTGCATATGTGAATATGTACCTGTCTGACTTCAACAGTTTTAGTGTTAAGGAGAATAGCTAAAATTATGAATAAAGAATGGCCAGAGAAATAGCACATTTGTCAACAGGTCTGTAAAGAACTTTTGAAAGCAAAGTTATGGAATGGACAAAATTTGTGTGATAAACAAAACCAGAAATGTCACAATTCCTGAATCATTCTGTTTTTATGACAAATAAAACATTTGTCTTTTAGCATATCCAACCTTAGCATTACTTTATATTTGGATTTCAGAGACATTACCAAGGAAGATATCCAATTTCCAACTAATGACACATAAAATTCAAAAAGGAGTTGTATTAAACTATACTATTACATTCTTGAAAGTACTATTCATGTCACCTTTCAAATAAATCCCACATAAAATATATCCTACTCTCAGAAAAACTAAAAAGATATAAATTTATTACACAAACACACACACATACACACACAAACACAAAGAAAAAAACCACAAAATCCAGTAGCAAGCGAACATAATGAAAACCACAATTCACTATGCACTATCTGCAAAGAGTGGAGAAGCACAAAATACCTGAAATGTGCAGGAATGTAAAATTACTGCCCATGAACCCTTAAATTCTAGGAATTCTTTCTGACTACTGATGCACAAAATCTTATTTTCAGCTCTTCTTTTCTTCAGCTTTCAGTTAGCTACTGTATAAGAATAAAAAGCTGGTTTATAAGAACACAAAATGGTATCTTTGCTTTAGTATAACTAACTTTATGCATTTTTTTGGTTAGGGGAATACTATCTTATTTTTTACCTCCTTTAATTCTTAGTCTTATTGAAGCCCATCAATTGAATTTATCTTACACGTATGGAAATTAATGCCGTGTACAAAGCAGCTTTACATGAGAACAAATGATTTAAAGTAACAATTTAAAAATTGATCTAGTTAAAAAGGTCGATGGCAGGACGTTTTTTCTAGGATTTTAGGAAAAAAAGTGAGATTGTAAGCCCACTCCATAAAGTGACCCAGAAGATGAATGTTTTCAAATGAGGTCCTGAGCAACTACAAGCCTTTGAAGAAATCAGACAGGGGATTGTCCATGCAGTAGCCCTGGGACCAGTCTGAACAGGACCAGATGTTAATGTGCTCTACACTGCAGCATGAAAGAATGGTGCTACCAGGAGTCTCTGGGACAAAGGACAAGGGGAAACCTGAGGTCGACTCCTAGGATTTTGAAGTTGAAAATACAGAGGATTTGAAACTCACTACACTCCCAACAGAGGAAGAGATGCTAGCAGCATATGAACAGGTTCTAGCTGCTTCAGAAGTAATTGACACTAAAATGCAGCTCCTCCTGGCACCCCAATTACTGATGTTGAATTGGATTTTTAGAGGGAAGACTCCCACCACACATCATGCAACTGAAGCTACGTTGAGTAAATGGATTGGACTGATCAGTCAGCAAGATTGAATAAGAAAGTCTAATAATCCAGGAATCTTGGAAGTGATCACAGATTGGCCAGAACTGGTAAGGTAGAGGCAAACTCATTTGGGCTGCTGGATTGTGGCAAGATATTGCTGCCCAACTGGAGAAACTGCTTGTAAAAGTACATCATGTGGATGCTTATGTACCTAAAAGTCATACTGAAGAACACTGAAACCACCAGCAAGTGCATCAGGTTGTGAAGTGTCTCAAGTAGACCTTGACTGGCAACATAAGGCAACTATTTTTAGCCCTTTGGGCCCATGACACTTCAGGACATCAAGGAAGAGATGCAACATACAGATGCGCTTGTGACCAAGGGGCAGATTTAGCCATGAACAGGTTATCCATGAATGTGAAACATGTGCCTCAATCAAACAAGCCAAGCAGCTAAAGCCTCTTTGGTATGGAGGAAAATGGTTGAAATATAAATGGGGAGAAGACTGGAATATTGACTATGTTACACTTCCACAAACTCACCAAAGCAAACGCCATGTGATTGCTATAGTGGAAGCAACCACCGAATGGTTAGAAACATATGTCATGCCCTCCATGCCACTACCCCAGGCCTTGAAAAGCAAGTTTTATGATGTATACTCCAGAAAGAATTGAGTCAGACAATGGAACTCATTTCTGAAACAGCCTCATAAGAAGCTGGGCGAAAGAGCACTGCATTGAGTGGATATATCATATCCCCTATCATGCACCAGCCTCTGGGAAGGTTGAATGATACAATGGACTGTGGAAGTTGCATTGAAAGCAATGGGTTTCAATTCAACTAGGATACCCATTTAGCAAAAGCCACGTGATTAGTCAACATCAAGGGATCTGTCAACTGAGCTGGACAGATTTGAAAGACATTTTCTGTTGTAATTTCCCACTGTGTAATTTGCTACATTGTAACTGGTTTAGTAGCGAATTTATTAAAAATTTTTGAATCAACTCTTTAATCTACTTGCCTTCCTTCTTACTCTGGCTAAAAAAAAAAAAAGAAAAGAAAAAAAGTCTACAGGTTCCATTTGCTAGTGATTAGTGACTTCAGTATGTTCATAGTGATGCTTGACACCTCTATCATCCTGAGGAGGACCAGTGCAATGCTGCTGAGGTACAAACTTCTTGCACCTTGGTAATTATACAGACATAATCTGGAAAAGTGGAAAATATATCAACCTGCAGATTCCAGGAGCTAAAATTAAATTAAATTAAATTAAATTAAATTAAGTAAGAATAAAGCATTTCTATTTTTAAAAGTAAGCTAAATGGAAAATATTTTGAAAGTGTGTCTAAGGAATAAACAAACCATAGTGTTTCTTTATGTGCCTTCTGAGTGAAGACTGACCTAGGAAGCCACGGTAGAGTCAATGCACTGCTTCAATGGTGAAGATCAATGAAAGAAGGAATGGTGGGCTAACAGAAACTCTGTTTGAACCTGTGTAACACTCAGTCACAGGGGAAAAAACAAGAAGAGGAAAAACAACAGAAACTATTGGATGATTTTCTAATGAGTACTCTAAGGGCTATGAGCTCTGAGAGTGCTAGACAACTGTAAACTCGTATTGACTGCCCAAAGCTGCCTACATTATTCCAGTTCAAGAATTCCGTAAGACACACTGAAACTTCTGTGCTATGTCAACTTTCAAGATACATTTTTAATTTATGAGCTAGAAATTCCTCTACACGCCAATCTTTTTGCACCCTTCTGAAAATAAAAAGAGGTAGGTAAATCTCTGTGCACTTTACGGACAGTTTAGATTACAGATTTTGTATATATATCACAGTTACACTTCTGTGTACAATGAAATGACCCTGATCTGTCCTTACTGCAAAATTATTTGGCAATTGAAAAATCAATTAGACTTTGTATGAGAAATAGTATTTCCAAATATTTTTTATATGGATGTGCTGTCTTAGGAGGAATTTAAGTAACTTCATCTAAACCCAGGTTAGTTTAAATTAAGTGTCACATTCACTGTTCTAAGTTGTGCACATGTGAAAATTCAAAACTATGTATTAATCATCAACACCATGTATATTATTATATAGCTACAAAACCTTATGCCACTTTCAAATCTTCTTGACTTAAAAAAAAAAAAAACAAAAAAAGAAAAAAACACCAAAAAACACCAAAGTAAGTAGTTAATGCAACATAAACTGATCTATGTAATTTTTTTGCATTTAATGATTTTGCTATATCTTGAAATAGACTTTGTTGTTGATGATCTTCATCTCAGAATGTAATACAGGTTGCAAATATATAAACAAGCACATATATCTCCTTATTATAAGGTGATTCTTTAGGTTTATATCTTTTGGAAATTTGCTTATAAACTATTATACAGCAAGATGTCCCACTTACTAAGTCAGCATGAAGCATGTGTTACACACTTTCAATTCTTCAGTGAATGCCAAGACAAAAAATAGAGGAGAAAGGAGATGACCATTGTTAAATATAAAAAAACCAGATCATTTGCATTCTTTAAATAGCTGTTTTGAAGTTATCTAAAATAAGAACCAGATATACATTATCAACTCTTTATAAAGAACACTCTGTGTGATGTTTCTGAAAAATGATAGGAATATATCTTAACATCACAGAATCACTGTGTTCAAGAAGATTAAAAGAAACAGATGATTAAAAGAAATGCATACATATATATAGTTCAATGTTGATCTTGAAAAAAATGTGACCTGCCAGCCGACTACTGTGTATCATATTTATAATAACCCAGTTAAAGTGAAATGTGCCTTTCAGATAGCTTTGGGAAACAACAGACTTAATCTGTGGTACTTGGAAGAGGAAAACATCAGAAACTAAATATTTGCTCTTCAACTGATCGCTAGCAGCCACTCTTTGTGTATCTCTAGTGATTAGTAACTTGAACTTCCCAGCTTTGCAAATAGATGTGTCTTCCCAGAATCTAAAAATGTCATAAGTATAGTTTAAAATCATAACTTTGGAGTTGTTGCGCCTCGACTCAGCAGGATAGTGACTAAAAGTTTTGTAAATCCCCTTGGAATAAATTAAGGTGAGCTGATGCTAAACAATCAATTAAATATTTTAATATAAACAATTTGGATTTGGAAAATGTAACAGTGTTGGTAGTGTGGGTTCTTAGTTAAGTAGGAAAAGAAAAGAGATAAGAAAATATATCACCACCCTTGGATCCCACAATGATGACGACAACAGGGCAATCCTCTGGTGGTGGGCAGAACACATGTGGCTCTCAAGAGTCAGTGTTTTTTATACAGTCCAGGCCCTCAAGGCTGCTATGCATGCACCATTGTGTTTGTGGGGTAGTCGTGGTGGGTAGTCATGAGCCCCTTCCCACATTGGCTCTGTCTGGTCTCTGGCAATATATGGCCTTGTCTGGCAACACAGACCTGTGCATCCTCAAGTCGCCCCTGGTTCCAGCTGCTTTTGTTATGCAGGAGCTGTCCTGCTACAACGTTTGAGGCATTAACTCTTTCAGTCTCGCACAGGAGTGAATGTGAAAACTTACGGTACATACTCTGGACAATTAGCATGAATTTGCAATAACAGTGATATGTGTTAGGAAAAAAAAAACAACCCAACAAACAAAACCAAAACAAAACCCCACAACAAAACACCAAGCCCTCAAACCTGTCAGTGAATAGCAACCATTATGCACTTCTGTTTTGAAAAAATAAATGGAAGAAATCTTGAAAAAGTGTATAAGAAGTAAACAAAACATGCCATTTCTCAATGTACCTTTTGAGTAAAGCTTGATCTAGAAAGATACAGTAGAGTCAATACACTACTTAAATGGTGAACAATGAAAGGAGGGATAGTGGGCTAACAGCACCTATAAATCTGTAAAAAAAAAGGGAGGGAACAGTATCTACTTGCTGTGGTTTAGTTATTATGCCAATGGAGTATTCAGAGAAATATTAAATCAGTCACAAATTTAGCTAGTGGGTGACATCTAGTTTTTAGAGTACATCATGGGAACATCCTTAACAGCTGTTATTTGTAACCTTCTGTGAGAATATCCTAGACTTGTAGATCAGATAAAAACATACACCAAATTGTTTTGTCAACAAGATAATGCTATCAAAACTTATATCGTGGGGTGAGAAGTAATTTATTTCTGTAATAGCCCTGCTCATTTACAAAGTCCTAGGATTAACAGGAAGAGACAATGAAACCAGTGTAATGTAAAATTCAATAACACTTAGAAAGGTAATGAATGGAAACATACACAATAGCTGACTCTGGTTTATTTATTCTTACAATTCTACATCCTGTAATTGTTTAATTGGGCATTTTTATGAAGAACAGGGGTTTAATCATAATGCCTTATGATTTTGTTCTAACTTTTATATATATGCATCAATCTTGTATTCTAAGTATCACTGATATAAGTACATAAATAGACAACATTACATGTCAGAATATGCAATGTTAGAGGTAAAAATTGCTTTGTTATACCAGTGTGCTATATTTCTTTACATATCAGCATTTCAGGATTTTGCATCTATCCATGCACAAGACCTGGTTTCAAATGACCTAGAAGAAAACTAGGACTGAGCTCTCAAAGCACCTGAAAACTTGAATGCAGCTTGTCTTTGCAAGCCTGAGATGTGTTTTCCTCTGAGGTACACAGTATTCAACATGGAAGCTAATTTTTGAATCTATCACCAGGATCCCCTGTGCCCCGTAGAGTTTCTTCTCTTTAATTCTACAAACACAGTTTCTAAAATCCATGGAAACCTCTAAGGAATGGTGACTTTGGGGGATGAATTATCCAGGCTACGCTGGGTCATTCTGCCTGAAATCAATCACTAATCTGAAGGAGTGAATACTTTCAGCAGTAGGAGTTCAATCTCATCATTACTTGATTTTCATTTGCCATGGAAAGGAGAAGTTCTCTTCTTAGCTACAAGTCACCTGCATGACATTTTTGCCCTAAAAAATAGTTCCTCTCCTGAAAAATTTAGGAGGCAAACTTTTCTGGACCATTCATCATAATGAGACTTCCTGTACTGTAAGAACAAAATACCCCTTCAGGACTCATTTACTGCTTTCAAAATTGTCATTTTGAAATTAGATGTGGGTATTTTTATGGAAGAGGTAAATTTCTCCATCCTGCTGGACCTACAAGACAAACTCACCATTCTATATTTGTGGGTTTGTTTTTTTTTTTTCAATATATGTACACATACATATTTTAAATGTTTGAACTCCAGAAAGTTAGGAATTATGATTCAGAACCTTCTGGGACCAGTGACTCTTTTCTAATCAGGTTTTCAAGATTATGGTCAAATGCTAAATAATAGGGATTTCATATTGGTGTGTGTTCTTTCAAATTTACCTATATATTTTTCTATTTTATTTTTCCTGCTTGGAAATGTCTCATACATATCATATTCAACACGTTATTTCTGTCTTGCTGGTACAGTGACATACTGTGCTGGCTAATTGTGACATAGCAAACTTTATTTTGTCCTTTTCTGCAGTTCTTCCTTATGCTAGAGTGCAGATTCTTACATTCACGTATCCACAACATTTGGCATTTCATTAATTAAAGCCTTTAATAAAGTGGGACTGCTAGCAGTAATTATTTGGTTACCAATTATGATGGAATAAAAATAGATGCTTGCTTACTCATTAAGTTATCTTGACTTTACAACTCCGTCTTATGCTTACAAGTTATTTTTCCTTTATTTATTCTTTTTCTTGTTTCAGATTTGGATTTAATTTTTATGAGCATGCAAAGGCCTGGCAACACGAAGTGACTCTTATAGACACTATTTTAGTTATAAACATATTCATCTTCTTCATTATCACTTCACCATCAACAGGTTTTTTTTGCAGTTTTTTTTACCCAAGGAACTACAGGCATGTTACCAGCTGGCTGTTTTTTAAGTTGGAAAGGGGTTTCTGTTTGTTTACTTGGTTTTTATATTTACTGTATAAATTAGCCTGAGGTGGGTTCTCCTCTGAGAAATATAGAGTTCAGCATGGAAGCTAAATTCTTAGTTTATCACCAGGACATCCATAAAATTTAATTTTTTTGAGTAATAATTACTACATTTATCCATTCGCTATGTATTTTCTGTCTTTTGCCCTAAACATTTCAAATTCTTTACCTAGTTTATACCTGAATCTGCATATCTTCTGAACTACCAGCAATATATTGCACATCCATGAATCATTAGATGGTTGACGTATAAAAACACAATTTTCAAATTAAAGATAAGATTCTCCTCATAATACATCTCATGCTGTCTTATAATTTTCATGGTATACAAATGTAACCTGAAATGTATCATAAACAGAACTAAATTACATTTAACAATAAAAAATGGAGTGGGGGAAGTTTAGTGGCTCTGAATAAATTACTAAAAACTCAATATATTTTTCTTTTTAGAAAAACAAGAAGTAAACACAACAAATAAATAAAAATAATTTTCTTATAAAATTCCATTTAGCAATAGGTTGTGACAGCAAAGTGCATTAAAACTGACTCAAAAGGCAGATTTTCTTTGTTTTAAATATCTAAGATCAATTGGGTCCTTCCACCCAATAGAAAGAGAAGACATTTCTCATGGGGAGAATCTCTTATTTTCAGGCAAGGAGTATGGGTCAGATAAGATGAATTGTGAGCTAAAAATCCTAGCTCCTCCCTATTTTCTGCAGTGGAAACATAGATATTTGTTGTCCTTAAATGCTCAACTTTTAGACTGCTAAATTTAGGGAAATTAAATATCATAGAATGTGTCTTGCAAATCCCTAAACTAGCACATCTCAGTTCTTCTTAAGTTCAAATATGTCATATGAATGACTGCCTAGTTTTACAGCAACCAGTGACTGTATTTTTTGTAATACAGTTCTCTCATATCTACTGATATGTGTTCCACAGGCAAAGACAGAGTGCTGCACTTAAGAAGACTGTTTAAAGAAAAATCCCTACAGAAGCTGCAGGTAAAGTTAATTTGTCACTATGTATGGTAGTAGTCATTTTACATTCCGAATCAAATACATAAGACACCATACAGTTATAATGACCACAAGTTTTATCCATAATAATCTATAATAATAGTCAGTACCTTGTAAGAAAAGGAACAAAGAAACAAACAAAAACACAACATGGGACATCATGAGAGAAATAATGAGGTTTAAGGGTTTAAACTTTTATATGTTGAAAAACTTTGAAATATGAATGGTTTTAAAACCAGCTAAATTTCATGGGCAAAACAGAGTAAAAGACCACCTGGGATCTGGATACGTGGATGTCTTTGAGAACTAACAAAATTAGAATTTTTATCCAACTTGATTATTTTACACACTCATTCACTTACTCACGCTCTCACTCACTCACTCACTCACTCCCATTTGACTGTTTTTGAGATTTCTAGTCTCTTAAGTAGCACTGTTATTCATTCTTCTATACTTCAGAATCTATGCACCTTGATTTTTTTTCTCCACTTAGGACTATACTCACAATGTCAGATTGGTTTTCAGATGACACCACACTGACAGAAAGACAGCCGTTGCAGTCTTTGCAGCGTTAAGTTCTTAATCTCTTTGTGTGTAATAATACTGACCTAATTTTGCTTCTGAAATGTCTAAAAGTTATAAGACTTAGTTTTTCTCCTGAGTATGATCCAGTTTTCTACTGAGAACAGTGATTTCTAATAAGTTTTTCCATTCTTCATTGAACCAGACTCAAGAACAGCAAGAAAAGAATTGTGTCTTACTACAGTTTTCATAGTTAAAATGGCATTCATGAACTGGTCTGGGCAAATCACAAATAAGGAAAAAACATGTTTACATGAAAAGTCTTGAATATAAAAATATTAAGATTAATTTTGGAGCAATGGCTTGGATTAATCTTACTGTATCCAACAAGTTCACTGAATTTTGAGATATATCTGTTTTAGAAAAGTATAATATAAATATGATTAATCATATATGATATTGCTTAGGTATACAATAACATTTTTATTTATTTTTTATAAGCTCTCACTTGAATGCAGGTTCTTGTAATTATTTTAGTAATGAAAAGCAGGCAGTAGATAATCCTTTACATTATGTTTTCCTTCGGCAAAAGGCAATAGAAAATTATAAAAATAAGATCTTGCATGTAGAAATCTGTGAGATAAATCAGTGTTCAATTTTCTCTGTGACGTATGTCACTTTTGACATCTCTAAGGTGAAAAGATGAGTAATTTCTGGTGTATAGTTATTTTTAGATAACTATTCAAACAGACTTTTTAACTAAATACTTGTATGCAATCTTTAATTAATTTATGTAGGTTTTATGATCTGGGTCACAACAGTGTCATTGAACACTCGGGCTCCATTTGCAGTCAATCTAGATTAAATTGTTCATTGCAATAACTGACCTTTTATATCTATAGAGACCAAATGAACCTCCAAAGATCTTTATATTCTTACCAGCTTACAACTGGGAAATAATTTAAAAGCAACCAACCAATGTGTTTTGCACATTCTGGTATCTCCTTTTTGAGGTCTGGAAATTCAACAGTGATTCTGGGTAAAAATAGTGGATATAATAATATAATATAACTTATTGTCTACATATCAATTGTTAGAAAGTTGGAATTCCAGAGTGGATCATATAGCACTTAGCCCTTTACTCTTTCTTTAGTCTTTAAGTAATACCTATCAATTTTTACAGACCTCATACAAGGTAGACCTTTTTCTACAATTTTTTTCTAGAATTAACTTAAAAAACATTGTGTTTATTTCAGTTTCTTAAACAAAAATATATTTCATATCTTACAAACCATATTGGCTTTTCTTCTGTTGCCATTTGATATTAATTGAAAAACAAGCTAATAGAAAATTCATGGATTTGGCACATGTATTTAAAGCTGAAATTTAGTCTAAACTGAGTCAATGTGAAGAATACAGACAAATGTACATAATACAGGAGAAGGAACATAAACCTAGGATTTGTTAGTATGTAATAATGCATGCATGATAAACTTCACCAACTGTCAAAAATAAGACTTCTGTGAAGAAAAAGAAATGAAAATGGAAAACAGTACGCTTGTGAAATTTGCCTATAGTTTTATTTAATTGCAACTTGAAATTGCTATAAGCTTACTAAGCAAAACTAAGTGCACAAACAGAGCACAAGTCTGAAAACTTCATGTGAGAAGTAGTAGGTTCAAGTTCACACTCCAAATCTGGCAAGTTCTTGACTCTGTGCTTTTTTATTGTGGACCAGTCCCCTAAATACTAGGACAGTGGCATTACTCCAACCGAAGTTAAAATACTATAAACTTCCCTCCTCCTTCTAAAGGAAGCCCAGTAAAAGTGCCTATTTGATCTAGCACTGATTAACAACTGGAACTTCAGAACTTTTGGGAAAAAAACAATAACAAATATACAAAGTGGTGAAATTTCAGTGATCCATCAGAGGGTAAAAATGAGGTAAGTGGCACAGTGAGATGGAGATTAACCTAATTAGAACATGTAATAAATGTCAAACTGAAAATTGACAATATTTCTGTATACACTGTATAAATGAGACATAAAACTTACCATCTAAGTCTGTAGGTTAGATAGAAGCTTGGTAGGACACAAAGGGAGACTAGATATTTAAAGTGAAACACCTTCATGTACCTTAGCTAGAATAAAACTAATAAATATTATGTTCTGTAATATGCCAGCTGAGAAGCAAAAAGTATGATTATATGGAAATGCCACTGCATAAGAATTGTTTTACCACAAAGTTTTAAACCATGACAGGAGACAGCTACCATATTTCTGGTCATTTGCTTTTTATTATTAAACAGTTTCACACTTTTAACAGGAGGAGGCCAATTAACAAATAACATTTGGACCCACACTATGAAAGCAATGAAATTTCATTCTCCCTCTCCCTCTCTTCCTTTCACCTCCACTAAGAATTTGCTTGGAGAAGTTAGCATTTTCAGGGGGACAAATCTGAACCCCTGACATTTTCGTTGCTATCCAAATTAGGGAATAAGGCATGTTTCTTAAATGTCACCTTTTTAATTTAAACAAATATATGATAAGCATCACTGTATTCCTTGCATATGAATCAAGGCTTTCATTTTACAGCTATAGCAGTTTATTGTTTATGATCAAGTACTGATTCATCACTGTCCTAACTTTAATGTTACTCTACTTGTTCTTTACCTTGATATACACCTAGAAGTTTGAATTATATAGTGTAAATTAATGTCTGGGTTAGTAATTAAATGTTCCAAATTTTTTTTGTCCAACAAACCTTTCTAATCTTATTATTCTTAAAAATAACATCAGTAGCATCCTAATGGTTCTGTTGGGTTTTTTTCCCCTATCTACCTCTAGATTTACAAGTATCTCACAGAAAACTAGGACTGCAAACCAGACTAACGGTCTCCTTACTTTCTAGTGCATATCATATACAAATCTTTATTCTGTTCCAGAGGATGGAAGCAGGCTGGGGAGTTGAACAGAAACATTGCAGCTGTTTTAATATGCTGTAGATAGAGAGACAGAAAACATAAAGAAACATGCTTTTTACCTTCCTGACATCTCTGCTCGTTCCTAAAAATATGTAAGAGACAATTTTAGGTAGAAACAACTTCCCCATCACTTAACGGTCCTTCACAGCACAATGCATCTTCATACCACGATCAGTCAGAATGCTGACTTTAGACGCTGATCTACGACCCTCTGTCTATATTTTTATGCTTTTGTAGAAGTCAGCTGATTCTAACATGAAGAATATCTTAACGTTTGCAAAGTTGTTTCCAGATTATACAGAATGTGGGTTTCCAGTGTAATGTTTCCCATTGATTTTCTCCTAAATTCTTACCCAAAAGAGTTTTTTGAAGTTTCTGAGCCAGAATCCATACTAGATAAATACAGGATAATTGTGGACAGATATTAGCACTACCAAGAAAAAAAGTACCTTAAAGAGATCTGCTTAAAGAAAATGGAAATAACTCTTTGATTACAAGAAAATATATGGTAAAAATGTTCCACTATCAGTAGGAAAGTTACTTCAAAATAAGCTAAATATTTGCTAAATAAGACAGCTGGTATGTATACATGGAGATTTCAGTTATATCTTTAAAAAGACAGGTGTTCAATTTTTTACAGGAACATCCCATCTTTGTTTCCATAAACATTAGAACAATTGAAAGAAAATTTCTAATCATTCTATTTCCTTCTAGTCTTCAAAAAATTGTCGTATTCAATGTTATTCAGCTTCTTCTGTTAAGAAATCTTAATGTGTAAAAATGTATGTAGAAATTACTAATTGTATATACTATATAACATAATTAAAAATGACTTCTATTTTCATAAATTTACTACTTTTCTTCTAAGATTGAATTATATCTCAAATAGCTGATTCTGATAAGCCTTCTTTTGTGTAATTACCATAAATTTGATTCAAGAAGCAAACAGAAATTACAGGTGAAAACAAATTCCTTGCACATCTCCACACATGCGATAAATCTAAATTGTACAAACCACCTGAGAAGACATGTAAAAATATAGTCTACTTACTGCAAAGACTGTAAATTTCAGGACTTGAATTTTACAGCTTTCATATGCTAAATATGACCACAAGTTTTAAACAGCAGCTGCATTTACTGTCCCCAGGTGCTCCGCATTAGATAACAGTATGTAATGCAGTTTTCTTGGATATATCTGTCCTAACCCTTGGGAACCCTATCTGCATTGCACCTGTGAATTGACTTATCACAGTCTCACTGAATCCAACCGTCATTCCTGATACCATGTAATCTGTACCACTCCAGACACAAAATACCAGCTTTTACAGTTGCAGCTTCAAGAAGGAAATTAAATGTTATGGCCTTTTCTTTGGTCCTTCTCTTGCTTCTATACCACCTTTGCACAGCTGTGTCATGATAAAAATGCGTGTAAATGAAAATTTCCATACATTCAGTTTGTGTCACTCCTAGTTCCAGCCAAGGTTCAACCATAGGTTCCAACACAGAGCAAAGAAAGAGTTCTTTGGACAAGGAACCCTGCATCTTCCAGTGCTCACTTACAAGATCCCCACTTGAGAATATGAAATGACCTGCACCAAACAACCTGCAGAAAAGAAGGTGCTCTCTGGTGAGAAATAGAGGGGCATTACTGGCATTCTAGAGTGCTGAAGTTAGGCCGGACTAAACTTTGTTTGACCAACTGAAAATTACATACTAGTCACTAGATTAGGGCAGAGAACCTGGCTTTGTATGTCTATTAACTTCTCATTAAGATAGAAAGAAACAGTATAGATTGTCAGCAGCTCTGTCTGTTTCTGTCTGGCTGTCTATTTTTGCCCTCAATCAGCCTAGTGATGCAGATAACCTTAGTAAGACAAAGAAGTTTTATCTAGCCTTGCAGCTTGATCTGGCCTTGTAGCCAGGCTCATAAGTGAGTTCTTAATGAATTAATTAATACATTTCATAAATAAAATAATATCTATTTCATACCATGATCAAAATCTATTTAATATTTAATGCAGCTCCTCTTCATTTTGCTGTAGTCCAGCTTCTGCTGCTCTAATTGAAATTGACATTATTCAAAGGCTGACCTTATTTTTACTTTATTTTTAATACAGTTTTAACAAAGATTCAAGCTGAAGCAGAATCACAACCTATATGGATTCTATAGCTTATACTATCCTAATACGCATTTTATTTTCTTGCTTTTCTTAAAGGAATAAATATACAGACTATGATATATGATTTTTTTTTCTTTTCCTACCAACAAATTATACTGTGAAAATAGAAAGCATGCATAGCTGTGAAGACTTAGGAACTTAATTCCTGTGTCTTTGAAAGTGATCAGTGGTATTTGTGATGCAACAGGGAAATTCACCACTGATAGCTGAACAACTTAACATTGTTATTGACATCAAACGTAATATATATATGTCTATAGCCACAAGTGTCAGTGCAATATTACTGACCTGCACAGGGGACCATAAAACTCTTCTAAGCCTTCTCAAATTTCATAGCTTTCATGTGTATAAACAAGTTATCTATAATGAGAATTACTATGGGGTATTTATTGTTTTATTAGTACAAAATCAAAATGTTTTAAATAAATTAAATATATGCACAGAAAGATCCACTGAACTGGTTTAAGCAGGAATAAACAGAAAATAATCAAGTTAAGAAACATCACTGTCTAAACATGAGTACACAATCCTGTGCAATTATGCAATGCTGTACTTATGAAAGCAAAGACCATAGAACAGACAACGCCAATTGATTTATAAAAGTACAAATGGCTTATGTCACGAAAACTAAAAACCAAACAAAAATTGTGAAAATTCAATCCAGTTGATACTGATTTGTTAAAAAGGTGTGTTAAACAACAATTGAAAGGAATGGACTTTCTTGATAAGAAGTTTTTGCCAAAACTGCAAAAGGATACACTCACAAAAGAAAACACAAGCCATTATTACTGTAAGTGAGGATAACTTGGAGGTGAATGACCACTAACATTCATATAACTTTTAGTTTAAAGCCATTTCATTATTTTCATTATTCCACTTACTGACATAGAGGCTTTCAAAAGTCAAATACAAGTGCTGTGTCTAACTGCCACATGCAGTCAAAAGGAGAAAGAAACATAATCTCCAAGTTATTTTCGACAATTTTACCTAGTTCTAACTGAAAATCAGTACAATGTGCCTAGGAATTTTCAAGAACTTAGATGTACTTGAAATCAGCATCCTTCTTAATTAAAGAAATCTCTTTTATGTATTTATCATAGGTAATGGGAACCAAGAGAGTACCTATGGTATGTTCAGAAAAGGAATATCTTGTTATATTGAAATCAATTATCAGCTGCTTTGTGCCTTAAAGCTTGATGTCTTATTCCTGTTATCTTATTTTTCCTGCAGGAAAGTATATGTATATTTTTATAACCTATGTGTACAGGAAAGTATATGTGTATATTTATGTTAGCCATTTTTCCAGAAGCCTAAGGGAGTTGAATCCAATCAGATGTGAGTGTCTAATGTCTTTAAATCGTTTTGGAAATCCTATTTTGCTGAATATACCTGTTGACGTAATGGTATTCTGTGACAAGAATTTTTCATAGATTCCTTTCTTCATTGTCTTTCTTAAAATAGTGTATCATTTATGTGTATAGATAATATACACACATATTAATTTCCAGTAGAAGAGAAAGATAAGAAAGGAAAAGTTTCCTTGGCAAACAAAAGAAAAAAGAAAGTTTGTTACCAAATGTTTTCCATTTATATTTAATTAAGGTAGGAAAAAACAAAACCAAAACCAAACAAAAGCAAGCAAACAAACAAAAGCAAAAAAACTCTTAAAGGCAAAATGATGTATGTTTTGCTTCATTTTAAGTTTAGGGATACAAAGTTGTCATGGTGACCTCCTTGCTTTTGCATAAGGTATGATATATTTCAATGTAACAGAAAGTAGATGACAATCGCCAAAATAATTGTCAGGTATTCAGATGACGGTGTCTCATTTGGATACTGCTACTCTATGTAGTTCAAAATACACACTTTATTTCTCCTGACAAGAACTGCTGTCATGAGCAACCAGTCCTTTGACTGACAAACTGGAACAGGGTACCACTTCCCAGCCTTAGAGCTGAAATGACAGTGCAGCTTTTTATTAAGAGTATTAAAGAACACACATTATTTGAGGGGTTTCACATTGGTACGTGCATCCATATACAGGGAAAAAAGAATATGTCTCACTTCAAATCCTGGGAGCACACTGGAACTTTTCAAATTAGCATGCCAAATTAGCTTCTGTTGTGACCTTGTTCATTCCTATTAGCTGGATATTAGACAAGAATCCCATGCCACCTTGACAAGGACTTTTGTTTCTATTATGCTGTTATTGAATCCTATACGAGTGATGGATGAAAACAATGCATGTCTGAATAAGCAGGGGGAATCACCCTAATGAATTATCTTCTGCATGAATGAATCGACTTACCCATTCTGTATTAACTGATGTGACCGCTTCATTTCAACTACTTTTCATAGTTGCCATCACTCAGAAAGGCTGGTGTTCACAGGTCTCACAGGAGAAATATTTATCTGACAACTGTGTTGGAGGTATGAAACTTAATGGTAACAAAACAGAACCATAAGATTGTACATATCAGTAAAATACAGCCCTGGGATCCTATTAAGATTCAAACTTTTCTTTACATTTGAATTTATTTATTTCTGTTTTATTTTTCCTTAGATCAAATCAGCTCACTGCAGCATCTTACGAACCATCACAGCCTATTAGGTTTACTCAGATAGTCTAATTGGACTCATTCTTATTCTCCCAAAGATTTTCTGGTCACCTTAATGCCACTTTAATATTGATACTCATTTTGTCATATATTATGCATCTTAAACTATAAGAAAGCTTGGGGGATTTTTTGGGTTTGTGGGATTATTTTCTTTAAAATCATGTTTGATTACAAGCAATTTATTCTGAAAACACAGTCTATTTCCTGTGATCTGTCTTTTCCTGTGTGTTTGCAGTCTGTTTTTCAATATGCTGTCCCTGTTTGCACATTTCCCTCTTTGTTGACAATTAACTATGTTGTCAACAAAGTGAAATAGTTCTTTTTACGTAAATTGTTTACAAATCTCAGTTAAATCCAAAATAAGGGTTCTGAATAAGAAGGAATGCAATGTTCAGTCCTCCTGTATGGTCACTATGTACTTATTGCAAAAAGTTTGACGGACAAAGCAGGAGAGAGGTCAAGAGAGCATTACAGGTAATGTTTTAAAATCCTGTCAAAGCTTGTAAGGTTTGATGTAGGTTTTTAGAAGATTCTAGAAATATTCTTTACTAGAACCTTTATTCTCTCCTTGATCAAGGAGATGATAAAAAAACTGTTAAAACATTTTCTTCTGAATTCTGTAGAATCTCTGTTCATGACAGACATACCATAAGGACATTGTGAACATTAATGTTGCACAGTCACAACATTCATAGAGATAGTGACAATTATGATAAGAAACACCACACTTTTCAGCTCCTATTGATGGGGAAAAGAACATCAGGAGATTAATTTTATTTTCCCTCCTTTGTTCATCATGCACTATTTTATTTGTATAATTTTTATTTAGTGCAAGAAGAGAAATAAATGCATTCTTTTACCTTGGTTTTTTGCTTTTTTGTTTCTGGGAGAGATGTGCTGCTTCTAAGTCAGTACTTAATTTACTGACTTAACTTACTTTTTTTTCTAAAAAAAAATAATAAAAAAGGAAAAAAAATAAAATCGGGAGGCTGAGTTTAGTTCTGAACTTGAATTTATCCCTGTCTACCTTGTACCCACATGAGTATCAGTGTTGTGAAAGATTACGTTAGTAACTGTGGTATATGTTTGAACAGTGGAAGAGTACATTATTTTGAAATTATTTGTACATAAGCATCTCATCATTTTATTGGATACAGCCTACCTTGAAATATCTCTTTTTTCAGAAATGACCTATTGAAAGTCAGACATGAAAACTTTTAATATCTGACTCTGTCTGCTGTTAATTTGTACCTGGTAGCCTATTGAGTTGGAAATGCTTCCACAGAATAGTCAAGAAGGCAGAATTATTCAACTAACCATGACATAACATTACAATAAGGCAGCCAAGTAAGGGGAATTCTAGGGCTGATCCATTGGAAATCTTCATTACTAGTTAGATATAAATTTTAAATCCTGTATCCATTCAGTTGAAAAAATAATTTAGTGGTATCACAAACAAGTGTAAAATTGAAATGGAGATATAAATGCACTTAGGTAAACTTTTAAGTGAGAAAGGAAAAACCAATAACTGTGACTACTATATAAGCTATTCCAGAAGGTGAAGATACAGTTATGATTTGGAGAGAAAATGCAATTATGAGATTCAGTAAAGATTTTGATACCTGCTGTTATGGTGGTGCTCTTACAGAAGTTTGCTGCTGGCTGCCAAGTACAGAAGTCACTGAAAATTTAGAGTCTGTCCTGTCCTGCAGGCTACTGTGGAGTTATGGAAAGGAAATGGAAATGCTCTAATTGCTGGAAAGCTGTGCCACTGGAATACAGACAGATTTCTTAGGATGTTAAAAAAAATCAGCAATGAATTTTGTATGCCGAGACAGCAAGAACTACAATGGTAGTTCTTCTCTAGTTTGTATGCAAATGCAATGTAGAAACTCATTAGGTAATTTTCATAATGGTTTGAAATCCTTGTAACACAAGGATTTTGGAAACTTGTCCATTTCTAACCTTCTTCAACTTCGTACCCTCAACTTCTTGAAAATTATTCTGTTTACCAAGCTGTGTATTCTGTAAAATTCATGTTATGCTCTACATGAGCTGCACAGTGTAAAATTATATTGCAATTGTGAAAATCAAATAGTTATTTCATTAAAGATAACTCTGTTTAGGGCTCAGGGCAAACCTGAATGAAACTAGGAGTAGGATTTTCTCTCTATTGTCCCCCTTCCTCTCAGGGGAGGATAAAAAGAAAAAAGGGAATGGAGAAGAGGTGCTTCACACAAGGCTGGAAGTTGAGACTGTAACAAGTTTAATAAAAACAACAGTGGAAAGGAAAAGGGAATTGATAAGGGACAAAGAATATTTAACTATATACAAAACTCGATCCCAGTAGTCCTGAGTAGAAGTGTCCAAGCAGTGCCTCATGACCACTGTGACTCGTCACCAGGGACCGCAGTGGTGCCTGGGAGCAGGTGGTGGTGGATGCTGCTGAGCACGTGGAGGTAGGCCCAGCTGTCCTGAGATGCAACAGGATGCACCCCAGGAAGCCAGGAAAAGCCCATGAAACCTCAGGCCTTCTCAGTTTTTTAGACTGTGGCTGGAAAAGGGAAGGAACAGTACTGATCTCTGACCACTCAGGGTCCTACAGATACCACCTGTCCTTCCCTTTCAGGCTGTTAACAATTAAACCATAACAAGAGGGGAGCACCACTAAAATACTTCATTCACATACATATTGTCTTAATGTGTTTTAGCATTCATTTTGAAACCCTTCAATATTTACAAAGCCTTTCCTAGTTAGTAAGGTCTGGACAACTATGATAACACAATAGTAAGTTATTACCAGGATAGTTTGCTATTCTCCTACCCTTCTCCTCCTGCTGGAGGCAGAGAGAGTAACAACTTCAAAGCAGCACACAGCAAAGAATGGAAAATTGACAAACTTTAAATTTTCAGTTTAAAAAATAAAATAAAAAAAAAAACCAAGCTGAGAGAAACTCATATTTTCAATTCACCTGAGAAGCAATTTTTCTTTGATAATGCTGAGATCCAAAACATTCAGTAATTATTCTTTAATTATAATGTAAAATTATGCTTCTGGATTTTTTATGTGTATATTGAATTATATTAGAATTAAAATTGGGCTTTAAAATATGAAATTTGAGTTCCTAGTTGGGCAATCATATTTGCTTATATTTTAACTTTAACTAGAAAGTTATATTGACATTTGCTTAAAGGCATATTTGTCCATTTTAAGTTTATTGATTTCAGCTTGGTAAACATAAGTATAATTATGATCTTAAAGAACCATCATGGGACAGTCCCAGAATATAACAGGATATGAGATACATCACTCTATCCAGATATTTCAGTACAGAATGCTTTTAATTTAAGACAAAAATAATGCAAAGAGAATTGATTAAATGTTACAAGAGAAACAACAAACCCCCTAACATATAAACTAAAAATCCCAACATAACCCAAGAATATTCTCTGAGTTTTCTAATGTCATTTCAGTCAACATCAGGAAAATTCATTCAGTTTGCAAAGTTCAAGTTCTTTTTTATTTTATTCATTGCTATTTCAATTATTTTTTCTTGTTATTTGACTGAAATTAGATCCAGTGACTTCTGCAATGAAGCTTTATAAACAGTCATACATGAGTTGTTTGTTATTTCAAAATAATTGTGGGGTAAGTACAAATACATGATAGCAGCATTATCTATAGTATTTTTATCATACTATAGCAAAAAAAAAAAGAGTATAGACCAGAAAACATTTTCCTCATCTTCTTTATTTTAGTCTTTGCTAATATCAGCTGTGTCCAAAGGACTTTTATGCAAAGCAACCCTTAGCTCCTCAGCATTTGTAATTTTCACAGTGTATGTGAAAAGTTTGAGTTACAACAATGGTCATAGCTGTGATAACTTCTCACTAAATCAATATGTACAGTTTTAAAAAAAAAAGTCTTAATTTTTCTTATAGTAGGAAGTTATTTCCAAGCCTAAGGACTAATAATATGTCAAAAAACAGTGAAGTATTTAACAAAAAAATGTGTTAAAATGATGTCATTTATCAAGTCTAAGTAAGAAAGGAAACTCAGATAGGATCTGTGTACCATGCACCACAACATATTTCTGCAAGAATTATCTGTTAAGATACTTCTGTCTTTCTTCATGGCACTTAAGATGTTTCTAATTCATAAGAAGCCAGATCAATTCTTACCTGGTCAATTCTTACCAGAATCCTGGTCAATTCTTATCATAAAGAACCTCATATTAAGACTAGGATTAAGTTTAGTTGACTAAATGGTGAAGTGGGACATTGCATGAGTACATACATTTCTTTTCGATATGCGTGTGCAACGCAATTGTAAAGTCAATATTTACTGAATCTGAGAGTCTGGTGCATGTGTTGACAATTTGACTGAAACTGTTTTTGTCGTGAAAAGGGAAATCCTTGAGCAGTAGTTCTGTTTTGAATACCCAAAATAAAATCAATGCAAGGCCACCCTCCTTCTTCTTATTTGGTTCACAGGAGAAGGAAGGCATCGAGTCAAGGAAAATCACACTCTGTAATCATGGAACTATTTGGGAAATTAGTGGGGATACAGTTGCAGAAATAGAGAAGGATGCAGCCTCTAAGCTAAAAGGCTAATTGGAAAATGAACTTTTTCTTATGAAAGACTGTTCTTCTCCATACTTGATCTCCCTTGACTGCTTGACCTTCCCTTTTCCTCCTGCCTTTGCAGGAGCACAAAAGAAACACAACAATACAGGTAAGGCATAGAAATGGAGATTTACACTTATTTTTCTGACTCCACTCTCCTCATGTCAGGGACAAGCTTATGTTGTAAAATGTGCACACATTTCACTCAGCCATGTCCACTCCCTTACCTTTGAGCAAATGATTTTGTGAAGGAGAGAGCCCTTCTCAGAAGTCACCACTTCCCTGCTTACATTTCTCAGGGCTTTTGCATGTCACTGGTCTTTCCTTTCACAGAATCAAAGAATATTAGGAGTTGGAAGGAACTTTGAAAGATCATCTGGTCCAGCCCCCCAAATCCCACCCTCCCTTGAATCCCATGGAACAAAAGCAAAGGTTCCAGTTAAAAATGCAAAGTTGTTGTTGGAGATGAGGAATAGCTGTATGTTCATTTTAGATGTTAAACTTTTCTAAACTTATTACTGTTCTGCTAAAGAAATTTAAGGATAGTAAAAAGTCATCCATGTGACTGAATTGCAGACATTATCTTCTAAATTTCTTGCAAGTTTTATATTCATATGAATTAATTATTTTCAACACGATCTGCAAGCTAATTCCAGAACCAAACTGTTAGGGAAATATTTCTTATCTACTTTTTGAAAATGCTCAAAAAGTAGATACCGTATAGGAATATTCTTTCATTTTGTCACCTTATCTATTCATTGCAGTAGTAGTATTCTCTGTATAGTCAGGAGAATTTCATGCAATATTTCCCAAAATTAACCATTACAAGTATGCAAACCTTTTATAGATAGCTAGGTGGATAGTCCCCATAGCTTGCATAAGCCGGCTTTGTGCAATTTCAAAGCAAATTTTATAGCTAAGGCTGAACTGATACACTGCTACTGCTGCCATCAAAATTGCCTACACTGTGACTACTATAAACTTGACATAAAAGTGAGATTAAATTATGACTCTATCAACAGTATTGATAGAAATTTGGAAGGATGTTATATTTTTATAGCACAATATGCTATGACATTAGTATGACCCTTTTAGAGTTGTAGAAAGCCTAGTTACCACAGTGGCCAGCTCAGAATGTTATTTGAAAAAAAAAAAAATTAAAAAAAAGAAGAAAAGAAAGCTAAATAACAAAGGTGAACCACATATAAGAGACTACTGTATATATTTTGTAGACAGTAAAAAGATATTTCTTAACCCAAATATCAAATTTCTGTCAATGTTTCTGACATTTCAAGGCTTACAAGGATAAAAATGTATACAACTTCAATTTTTACACTGTATCCATCAGTGTAGGATTTTGCTTCAAACACATTAGAGCTCAGAACTTACAGTAAAGAAAGCTGCTTGTACAATTTTAATTTTTGAATTGTCATTTTTCTCAGTCTTTTCTCCTTTCTCTTCTGAGATCATATGTGGTGTGACACTCTGAAATTCACTTGCTTTTCTTAACTAACAACTCAACCTCATTCACATAAAGTTGTTTTTTTATTTGTTAATCTGCATTTTTGTTGTTCTTTTTTGTCTGTGTGTATAAATTGCTGTGGTTTAATCCAGGTAGGCAGCTCAACACAACACAAGTAAGCAAGCCACTTGCTTACTCCTCCTCAGTGGAATGGAGGAGAAAATCAGACAGGCAAAAATGAGAAAAATTATGGGTTGAGATAAAGACAGTTTAGTAGGTAAAGTAAAAGCTTTGCATGAAAACAAAGCAAAATAAGGAATTAATTCACTACTTCCCATCAGCAGGCAGATGTTTGAGCCATTTTCAAGAAGCACGATCCTTCATGTGTAAGGGTGACTTGTAAAGATAAATGCCGTAACTTCCCCCCTTCCTTCTTTTTCCTTACAGCTATTATTGCAAAGCGTGATGTCATATGGTATGGGATATCTCTTTGTTTTGTTGTGATTAGCTGTCTCAGCTGTGTCTCCTTCCAGCTGCTTGTGCAGCCCAGCCTACTCACTGGTGGGGCAGTGTGAGGGGCAGAAAAGGCCTTCATGCTGTGTAGGCACTGGCCAGCAATGACTAAAACATCCCCAATTAATCAACACTATTTTAATTACAAATTCAAAATATAGTGCTGTAAGAGCTACTATGAAAACAATTAACTCTATCCCAGCCAAAATCAGTAGGCAAGTGCAGTCATATTTAAAATGAAGTGTAAGAGAATGGTGCATTCTTGTTTTACTGTCAATTTAATAGTAGATAAAAAAGAAATCTGATACTCATGTATCAGGAAACAGTGGATGATGCTAGGTTAACTATAAATAAATGTAGCACATGTTGGCCCATCTTCTTAGCATCTAATAAATTCTCAGAGACCTTAAGAACTTCCTCTATTAATCATACTATATTGCATTTTTTTCATTCAGAAACTACAATAGTCTCACTTATAGCCAATGTTCACTGCTTCCAAGCAGAGGGATTTTTTTTTGAGTTTTTTTCTAATTTTGCCACTTGATGGCAGTAAAAGCGCAATTCTGAATATTTCCATCCAAAGTCAGTAAACTCAAGAACTCCGAGGCAAGAGAAAGGCTATCACTGTAAGACAGCTTGCCTTCAAAGGTTAGCCAGAAGCAGGATATGGAATATCGTGCAGAATCACTACATAATGTAAAAAAAATAAAAAATCCCATTTCTAAACAAAAATAGCACTAAAGAGCGCAGAGTAATGGGAAGCTTTAAGTAATATGAAATACCAAGGGAAACTGACTTCATATGGTTTGCTTAAATCTGCTAAAACAGCAGATCAGTGATCTGCAAAAGTAAGATATAAAGGCAAGTGTCCTACTAGTGTGCCAAAACTATGATTCATCTCCACGAAAAGCTCTAAGAAAGGAGCAGGAGAAAAGCAATCCGAACCAGATTATTTTATTCATTACCAAATGTATTGTGTTAAATCTCTGAAATTAATGGTGTGATGAATTGTGTTCCATTACTTTTAAAGTGATTGGGTTCATACACTTGATAAGAATGCACTGTTGAAAAAAGGAACAAATTTTCTGCCTTCTATTTTTTTTTTGAGACTAGAAAATTATATCCCTTGCAGAGGAATGTATGAAGCTCTCTTCTGGGGGCTTAGCCTGGCAGTATTCATTTGCAGGGCCCAGTTCCTTTCTGCAGTGCTGTAACAGTTCAATCTTTATAATAATCAGACTGCTTTGTAAGCATCTAAACCTATAATGGGCAGGAAGAGGGAAAGTAGAATTATATGGAGAAATTTATATTTTGGATCTTCCTATGGGGACATTCCAAACTATTTATTGGAAATACGCCAAAGAAATCACTGGCAGTGACATCCAATTCAAGTGAGCTTAACTAAAGCTTTAATGGCTCTAATCTTGTTGCACAATGAATCAACAGAGTGAGTTGGATTTAGAACTACAATCTAAAACTGATTCAGATTTTTATAGCAGTTTTATAATCATTAGTTTTAGTGACTTACATGACTGATGCTATGCTGGGATACTTATTACAGAAAAAGGAAGCACATTTGCCACCTTCAACTCTATTCAAAATATACAAAAATCTTTAAGAATTCATGACATTCCAAAGCCCTTAAAGTTCTAAGATGCAGATAATATCCATCTTTCTCAGAGGCTGGAAGTATAAGGAACTTCTTGATATTCTGCTGACTGTAAAAATAAACCTATATATAAAAATCAGAAAGCTCAAAATTAAATCCTGGTAGAAGAGTTTGGGTTTATTTTTTATTCTGTATGATGTCTTATTGTCTCAGAAACTTCTCTCAAATGTAGTGCCACTTTTTCTTACTTCATTTAAAATTTTCTTTCTTTGAATATGATGTCAAACCTTTTTTAGGATATATTCTCATACTATAACACTATATGGCTCTGGATTTGACAGAAGCAAACATGTATAAGATAAAGTTTTGATGCATATAAGTATTGGATTTTTTAGAATCTAAACACAAGTAAACACACTGAATGTTTATGTTCACATTGTTCTACTACACATTACAAAACAGAAGCTATGCTATCACATGCTTTGCAACACTTTTTTCCATCTTTGTCTTATACATTATTCCTTTATGTTAGCAAAAATACTGCGACAAGAAAGTACTTGTATTTTGTGCCCAACCCTACAAACATATGGTTGCTTTAAGGGAATACCTTAAGTAGCCAACTCTCTTTGTTGCCTATCAACAAATTGATGTACGACCTTTGGATCTTACTGGATACACCCTCACCCTAGCTACAAAAACAACAATACTGGTGAAAATACCTGCTTCCATCATCTTCTAGGCAGGGGAATGGAACGATTCATTTCTGAGAGCAGAACTTAAGTGACTCATCCATCACCACCAGATCACTTCTATGCGTTCTGTGTGGTGAAAGCTAAGCAGATATATGTGTAATAGAAAATTTTGGACAAAAAAAAGCCAACCAAATAAACAAACAAAAAAACCCCAGAATTTTGAAAAGAAGCTTGTAATGGGTCTAGGAATTCTTCCCTACATTTTATTTTAGTGTTTGCTGTTTAGAGGGGGCCAACACATAACATTGTAAAATCAAATTCTTCTCACAAAGCAAGGGGTTCTCATTTATGATCTTCTATTGCGACATAAAAGTCTTCCATATAGTTGAATCCAAGAGATTTGTGAATAAATGTGCAGCTTGAACTGAACTGATTATGAAGCAGAAAATAATCCGTAGGGTTTGGAGCAGACAGTCCAGCAAGTTTAGTTAGAAAACTAACTTTATTGGTTGTTTTTCTCTCTTAGTAGTACTTCGTGTTGGACATGTGCGAACAGATTCATCAGGCAGGAAAGGGAAAAATGAGAGTCGGATGTGATTAAACTTAGTCTCCATTCTGCAGAACTCCATTTTGCCGAAGAAATCAAAGATCTCTTGATTATCCTCCAAAACTTTTTGCAAGCATTCAGTTCTCCTAAGCTCAGTCATTTCTGCAGTTACCATGAGCTGTCACCCTTACTGTGTGGTCCATGTTTGTTGAGGCAAACCCATGCCACTTCTGGAAAAAAGAGTTTAATTCAGGGTCTTAAGTTGCAGCCATGTATCCTAAACAACAGTGTTAATTTAGGAAGTGAGTGCTTGAGCATTTTGTGGCATTAAGAACTTACTGTAATAATAATTACATTAATATTTACTTATTATTGTATATCTTCCTCTGTGGACAAAATCAAATTATTCTTGCTCCATATTGGAAATATACATTGTTTTCCAATAGTAGTTTTTAAAACTACTGTTTGGCTTGTTAGCTTCACTTGTACATCTTTAATATTTATAATAGTTACAAAAAAAAATCAACTTATTATTCATGAAACTGGGAATTTTGTCTTTGATATAGGGTACGTTTACATAGGAGTATCTGCAATTTTTTTGGTTGCTTCACCAGACCTGAGTGAAATAATGAGTATAAATGTGGAGCTTCCACTGACAGAACACCACTGGTAACTTCTGATTACTAAACTTCTCAAACTAGCTTTCTCCTCCTTCTCCTCCTCCTCAAATATTGGTGATATTTTTTCTAAACTGGGATATCCTTCCTCCAAAGCTTTACATTATGCTGAGATCTTTGGCTGGATTTGCTGCAGTATAAGCAGAAAGAAAACTGTATTTAGTCAGGGGCACCAATGCTCCTGTGTGCACTAAAAACTGGAGGATTTTCATGGCACACTCCCTATGGTAAGCTACAGTTGCTGCCACAGGAGATCACTCTCCATTAAATGTAGTTTACAAAGGCAAAGTAAACACAGACGACCTAAATGACTGCCATCCTTGTGTGCTCAATAAATTACTGTCTTTACTAACTGGATTAACATAAGCCTTCAGGTATAGAGAAAAAAAAAATAAATCATTGAATCTCCCTGAAAATCTTTCATTGCAGGGATTTTACATTTGAGCCCAGGATGCTCCCCAAAACTCAAATTAGGATGATTGCTAATGTTTCTGGAGAGACAACTTTTATCTATTTTAGTGGAAGAGTAGTCCTATTCCTCCTCTAGTAGAACTTTAGTAAAAATAGGATTTCACAATATAAAGGCATTCTTGATCTCCAGAGAATTCTGAATATCACCTGCAGCTTTTGCTTTTATTCTCTATTGACCATCTTCACCTAAGCTTCTGCAAAGCCTTTGTTAACAGTTAACTCCTGCAGAGAACTATGAATATGAGCATTCATTAAATAGGCTAAAGAAAGTTATTTTCTTGATTTTTTTTGGTGTTTTTTATTTGTGTTTGGTGGTGGTGGTGGTTTTAGTTATTCTTTTCCAAACTATACTGTGACAGAAAATTCTTCACTTGATATGCCTTTGGAAGTAGGGTTTTCATATTTAAAAAACATCACTTCTACAAAGCAGAGTAGAATGAACTACTGGTATAATGTTTATTTGAGTCCATATATTCTTCCAGATAACCGATAATTATATTTGAAACAAATAATATATGATATAGCTGTTAAAATTTGAGCACTATGAAAATGAAAACATTTTGAATAAAGTATCTTCCACAACAGAGATTTTCACATGTATTGCAGATCTATTTTGACAGATCTATGACCTGCCATTATATGCTAAATCTTTATTCTAAGGCTTTTCTAGGGTGAGGCATTTTGCAGGCTACAGCAGACTAAATGATGGAAATCAAATAACTCTGCATATGTTATGTCTAGAGCACTCAGACAGCAATCCATCAAGAATACAGTAAAAAAATGAGAGAATGCATTCAGTATACTCAAATATTTCAAACTTTAGTCTACTTTTAATATGAGTATAAACTCTTTTTCTTTTTTAAATTTTGAAGTGTTGATGTGTAGTCATCAGTACCAATTTTTAAATGTCTCCAGACTGACTGAACTGCCAAGGCCCAAATGATCTTTAAGAACATGTAAATATATAGAAATTGCTATAATGAGTCAAGCCTCTGCCTATTTATTTCGTCTTCAATAGTCAGGATTGAATACGTCAGAATAAGACACTAAAATCTCCATTGAAAGATCTGCCTACAGGTAAAATTTATTCTGAATTCTTATTAGATGGTGCCTAGCTTATATCTGAATGCATGAAGATTTATAGCCCTCACTTTTTAATCCAAACTAATTTAACTTGACTCCTACTTAACTCTTGGCCTTCCTTTTGCCTTGGGGCAATAAATTAAATGGGTTTATTATGCACTAGGTAAAACTTTTTTTCCTTTTATTATTTTTGGATTTTTTTAAATAGAAAATGAAAATGTTGCTATGAATTCCCATTTCCCCTACTTTGAGGCTTCCTTGGATTTATACTAATCTGATCACTAGCTAATGGTACAGTACAATATTTTGGGTCAAAAAGTATAAATTTCAGAAATTGCACAACTCTCTAATCAATAATGAAATACTATTTTTTTATAAATTTCCTTTCTTAAATCTTATGGGCTTCAATACTGAAAAAAATACTGGTAGCAGTAAAAAGAGGTGTGATGCCATCTTTTCTCTGTAGTGTTCTAAGCTCAAATCTAAAACTGGGAATATTCTCTGCTACCTTGGTTCACAACTTGAGAGACTAAAAGGGACGAGTGTCTCTATAGTTAAGACCATGACCAAGCTTAACTGTAGGCTTAGTGTTAGTGTTTAGCCTGTCTTCAAGGCTAACTTAAAGACCAGAAGTCTGACATAAAAAGCATTATGCTTCCTAAACCAGCTAAGAAAAACTAGGCAAACTGTTATTAGTTTGACATATATATCTGCTGACAGTCCAGATACATAATTTCATTCTAATAATTTCAAATATTTTACAGTTCATTTAACTTTCCATATAAGAAATTTAGAAAATTTAAACAATATCTAAAGAAAAGTTGGTTGTACTTTAACAGCTGGATATCACTACTTATTCTTGCATGAATAACATGTATGTTTGCATCACTCTGTGGCTCAAGTTGTTAGACAAGGTTCACAAGTCTTTCTTTTAAAGAAAGATCAGAGCATTTGATTAAATCAAAAAGACAAGGAACATACTCCTTCCATGTATACAAAGAACAAAACCAGTAGATAACTTCCACACTTAAGTTCAGTGCTAAGTTTTACCTCTCATCACCTTTCCTAGACAAAATCGTCAACCTTTGACTATGATGAGCACATCATTTTTGAACTCTGTTTTCTGCTTTCTGATATTTCAAAGAACACAAATGCCAGTCAAATGCTGTTGCCAAACACTTACTCTACTTGCTGCATGTCTAGAACCAGAGCCACTATTGTTTCAGTAGCTGCTAAGGCAATATGTAAATAATTTTATTTTGTCTAAATGCTTAAAATTTAGGATATGCTTATGTCACAGCCAAATATAAGAATATGTTGTTTCTGAGAATATTCCTCTGCTATCTTTTCTCTAATTATTGTATTCTCCTTAAAAGCAACATAATGCAAAAAGGGGTCTTAGTGAGTGCAGTAAGACCAATTAAGATCATAAATGATACACAAATCAGTACTATATGAAAAATTATCTTCTAGCTTCTAGTGCTCCACTGCTCAGAGTATGATGAGATGTAAGTTAAAGCAATAATTTAAATAAGGCTAATGTTTTAGATATGGACATGAGTGACCACAATGGAACATAAAAAGGAAGCATCTTTCAGTACTCTAAGTTTATGTTTAATATCCTTCCAAACCAGACTTTTAGTTTTAATTCTTATTTTTTCATTTTTACTTTTACATTTCTTCAGTAGCTTTAGTTTGCATACACACTCATACATGTGCATATACTTAACAAAGAGAGAGAGCCCAAGATAGGGTGATTGTTCAATACACGGTTTTTTGGCCTTTTACCAGAAGCTGTAGCAGATGATGCTAAAAATTGCAATACTTCCTCCCCTGTCTCTGAGGAGTATTGAGCAGATTAATCAGTTCATGTCTGTACAGCACTTTGAAAGCACTCAGTGCTATATAATTAGTCCTATATATTACTAGGATAGCCTTGAATATCTTAAGTGACTGCTTCACCAATTTCCCTTGGCAAATTATGTCACTCTCTAATTGACCTTGGTCTTTGAAGTATTTTCTTAATGTCTAATTTAATTTTCACATTTCCTGGATTTTGTTCGCAACACAATGGTTGGCTGAAAAATTTCACCTGTTTGAAAGATATTTTTCAAAAGAGAAATACCCACAGAACAACTGATTAACCTTACCCAGCAGGAAAAAAACAGGAATTTAAAGAGCAATTTTAAAAATTTCCTATTATTGCAAGTATAAAAATCATCTTAAATATAGATTTTAAAAAGCAGACACAGGAGATACTCTGAATAATGTATTAAAAATCTAACACACTTGTGAAATTCAAGGTCTACCACATTATTACCATACTGCTTGCAAGTCATATGAGGTTAGCTTCGCTTACATACCTTGACATGCTTCCTCAGCACTTTTTTTGCTTTCCTTAATGTACTTATAAATCCTCTTATTATTTAAGTATTTAATCACCCTTACCTCTCTTCTTTGATAATTTGAGGCTTTCATTTTGGTGGAAATGTTTAATAATACTTACACATACTGCATATTCATATGCAAATAGGAATGTAAATATTTATACAGTCAAATAAGTCTACAGTAATTTAGTAAATTTGTTAAAGAAATGTGACAATTTTTTGGCTTAAAATTTGACTGACAGTGAAATAAGCAATCTCAAAAAGGCAAAAGAGTTGAAGAAGCAGCCCCAGACTGGCATGTAAGATAGAGAGGATGAAAAGATGAGGCTTCCACCTTTGTTTCCCATCTTGTCCTTGGTGCAAATGTGTGTAAAAGTATCCTTCCCTCACATTTCTGAACAAAAGAAGCAGAAAAAAATGATCACTGCTTTCTGCTCTATCATCAGGACCAGACATCTCACCTAGGAAGTTATCTTCCTCCATTTTCAGGATGGAGGCTTCTGGCCCCAGCAGGGGCAGGCTGGAAAGCAGTTCTGATGGACCTCCAGCCTGACAATGCAGCTGTCACTTGAATATTTCTTCCTCCTTGCTGACTGCCAGTCTGAATGAAAATCCTCTGCATGAGCTTTCTCTGCCTGTGAAGCCTGATGGTTTTTACAGTCCTCTACTCTCTCCTCCAGCTTTTTCCCTAACATTATTCCTTGTCAATGTTTCCTGTGTTTCTTCAGCTAACCACTTCCCATCAAAATCTCACTAAGCAATAATGACAAAATGAGTACACTGAGGTATTAACATTTTTCTCTATACAATTACTGTACTTCCTTCTTTTTTATTTTATTTCTCTTTCCTTTTAAAAGGACTTTATAAATTCTTGTCCTCATAGATTTCTTACTTCTCCATGTTTGTAATCATGCATATCACAAGAAAGGAGGAACTTCATCACTAGCCTCAGGCAAATTATAAATAGTACTGCTTGAAGTCTGCAGTGTGGAACAATCCTGAACCATATAGCAATGGGCAGACAGAGAAATTTGATCTAAATACAATTATGAGGTACAGGTAAATATTTTATCCAGGAGAGGCACCAAAATCTTCCTGGAATTTCTGTGGGTCATTCTTCATTTTAATAAATTTCTACATAAGATAACAGAAAATAGAACAGTCATCCTAACCCTTTGTCCAGTCCTTTAAATGACTCTACACAAAAGGAATATATTTTCAAGTTCCGTTCAGCTAAAGATTTCCACTGCAACTACAAATAATGTATTTTCTCTCTCATAGTACAGGCTTCACACAGGTTATTGTGGTTGTAGACAAATATCTAGGCCCCTCAAATAGAGCAGCTGTTCAAATGTCCTACCTTATTTCTCAAGGACTGCTGAAATAGAAAGAGCCAGTGAAGCTGTAACAGACAAGTTCATGTGTAATCGAATTTGATGAGGCTTTTCAAAAGATAATGAAACTAAAACTGTTAGTACAAATTCACACTCTAAATGGAAAAAATATAAGTACAATAATATAAATTATTTTGATGTTTTAATGAATTGCTTGATGTGTGATCTAGTAATCATGAACATGAGCTGATTTTGCTGTTACAGCCCCCTAATCTAAGAGGTTTCACTGTGGGGTTTTTTCACTGTTCTTTTTAAGATTTTCCTCTTCCTTTTTTTTTCTGGTGCTTTTTTTGAGGTGAAGTTTTGAAATATGGTCACCAGAGAATCACATTGACTGTAGGACAGTTGGCTACTTCCAGGTAGTCATTCTCTTCTCTACCTTCCAATGTTCATCTTTCAATTATCAATCTAACTTTTTTTCTTTACTGTTTTCTTGCTTCAAATATTTTAGGTCACTTGGCAAGTCGTGCTGAGTTTTGTATGGTCTCATACTCAGACAAGTACACATGCATCTGTTTTTAAACATAGACATAAACCTATTAACAATGCATCCTTAACAATTTATTTAGCAGAAGTTCTGTTTGCTCCCTTGCTTTAATCTGTGACAACAGAGGGTTTCCTTGTAGACATAATTGTTTGCAAGCTCATTCTTCCATGGTCAATCATGCTTCCTCCCTTCCAAATACATGTGCACTATGATTTGAAATAGTTCAAGTTCCCAAATTACTTTAGTAGAAAAATAGTATTAGATAAATACATAAATAGTTTTTCATAACACAAAAATAATGACATAAAAACTAAAGCAAGCAAGCCTTGAGTAACAGCTTACTTTTAAAATCTGTTCCTCTGACAATATCCTATGAACAAATGGTGGCAGGGGTGGGAGGATTTGGATTTATGCATTAATTTGATATCTGTGGTGAACCATTAACAGAAACATTTCAAAGACCTATGGAAATAAGAGTCCCTGATGGATTTCCCCAGCAGTGCAGGAATGTTCCCAAGAGTATAGTGTCTGCTGCTTTCCTCAAAAGTTTTATATCTTTTCAGAGAGTGTCAGACTGTGGCACTAAGCTTCACCTAATTGTATCTATAAAGTGGAAATGTGCAGTGTTGAGCTCAAAAGCTGGAAGAGATCCAGGTGGGCATATTGCTTCTAAGCCATATAATGTTTGGAAGTAGAATCCCCCTGTGATCGATGAAGCTCTCCAGTTTGTCTCTGCTCCTACTTCCAGGGCAGCCTGGCTGTGCTCAGGGGAATAACATATGACTTCGGGCCTACCAAAAGTTATCCACTCTCAGCAGCTATGACAGGAACAAGGTGCCATTTTCCACACTTGCCTGAATGTCTCATCTCATTGTCCATTTGTGTAAGGATTGATGACTTTATGAAAAGAGTGCAAACATCAAACTGTTTCATAGTGCTGTGTCAGTCAGTTCTCAAACTTTAGCACCATTCTGAGCTGGGGATGTGCCCTTGGTGAGCGTCCCCAGCAATGTAAAAGCCAAATGGAAGAATAAAGAGCCCTACACATCCCTCCATTATTCACTTTAGCATTCTCTGGGGAGGAAAAGAAATAGAGGCAGATTGTCTTAAAAAACTCTGAATTCAGCAGTTATCAATAGAACAACTTAAGATGCTTCAGAATGACATAACTCCTGAAACGTTAGATTATCAGGAAAGATTTGTTTCATTAGTCCTTAGACATTTAACATTTCATACAGGAAATGGCAATTAGCTCAAAGATAGTCTTTAGTCCCATAAGAAGGTGTTGGCCTTCACATAACCAATAGCTATGCCAAGCAAAAGTTACAGTTATTTATTGCAGTGCTTTCTGTCTTCAGTAAGGCTTTACTCAATAAAAATTAACAAGACCATTTTTGCTGGTATGTATTTTGCATCTTGAAATCAATTAATTGAAAATACGTGGTAAGTTATCTGCTTAAGACTAAAAAGGCTGTCTTACCTTAAGGTATATATTCTGCAATGCAGTGTGCTGAGCTTGTTTAAAGCAATAAATATGTTGCTTAACCTGCAATACTGCTTAGTCAAAGAATTGCTTGAGAGCTTAGAGTAGGAGAAAGGGCTAATTAGTTACACCTCTATGACCCAGAATAGTTCAGCAAGCATTGGAAAGTTTATTTGCTAAACAGCCCTAAACAGATCAACTTTTAGAAGATTTTAAGACATGGTTAAACAGAGATTTTTAGGTGAAATATACTCAGGGCAAAAATTATTTATATGCCTTCTAATCCACATCTAACCAGAGTATTGCCTTGTAGTGTGTAGTACAAAACATTTCTACTAGGTCCATGAATGCTGATAGGAAGCACTGTTTGAATTCTATTTCTCGAGCTTCTCCTTTGTGCATACTATGCAGTTTTTCACAGAAGATGGAAGTGGAAGAAGAGGTGATGAAAGGTTGTTTGCCAAAAGAAGTCCTCTAACACGGGCAAACAGGTGTTTATATTTTTTACTGTTTGCTGTATGAGACAATTCTAGTGTATCACATCGGCTAGGGTTTTCACTTATATCCCATATGGACATATTACATATTATTCAATACCAATTTATACAATCCACAAATTTTAAGCAAGAAGTTTATATTTGTTGCTTTAGAAGTTACAGTTCCATGTGCTGTGTGCTGACCCATGGAAAAAAAAAAACCAAACAAAAACCAACAGACAAACAAAAAGGAAGCTAATAACACCCAAAACCTGAGATAATTAAAGACTGAGGTCAGTTGGGAAATGTGTTTCCAGTTATGATTTTCTTTTAACATCAGCAGTGTTGTTAAATTTGATGTATTTGTGCCAGGAAAGAATAACATGAACAACAAAATTTTTGACTCAGGGCCTCATTTTTGCACTGCAGTATTTGAGCAGCATGTTTAAAAATAAGATCTCCTTTCTTATTTATCATAAAATCACTGCCATTGCTATTGTACTGGGGGTATTTTCACAAAATAAATTCTGATAAAGCCTAAGATTTTAACAGTATTTATCAGCCAGTTAGGTGCGTTTTAGTTGAGACTCTTGAAACACAAGTATCATGGAAACTTCTGGCAATTTAAAGTAAATATCTTTAACTGCTAAATATATGGCATAAAATTAAACAAATTGAGCATAGAAACATGTGAAACAATGTAAACAGAATATTTTTAAGTGCCTGTCAGTCACAGTGAGATTGGAAAAGATTCAATTATTTATACTTTCTTTTCACTGATATTTTGACAAATCATTGAAAATTTGCTACATTTCAAACTGTTATGGATGCTTTTAAAATATATTTTTAAAATGTGGATCTATGTGAGAGGGGAAGGTCCCTCTGTACCTATAAATATTTTTTCCTGTTGATAAGTAATAAGATAAAAAAGAAAAACCTTTTGTTTCTAGGCCATCTATTAACATTACATAAATTTATCATACAGATTTAAACTGAGGACTAGGAAAACATTATAACCATGATTAAGTATTTCAGAAATCTTGTATGAGGTTCCCCAGTTTTAATAGAGTTGTCCACATGTTAAATAAAGTTACATTATAATGAACTAGGGCCTGGATTGCTGAATTTCAGGGGAGTGCTCAGATCCTTCTCAGTGATTTCTCATGTCTGTTGAGGCCAGTGTGTTATAATCCGATTTGCATTTTGTACTCTAAATTTCACAGCAAATATCACTATTCATAAGATGAAAAAAATCCAAATGAGGTCCAACATACAGAATGTGGAAATTCTACTACTGCCACAAGTTATGAAGCCACAGGTATAATAAATTTCTGTTATTGACAATTTCAGAAAAGAAACTAGAATTTAAAGGTTTGATAACTGCTTCTTACAAAATCCAAGATGTACAAGGGAAAAAGAAAGATGAAAAATTAAGAAAAATCATGAATTGCTGAGCACTGTCAATTTCCTTCAGAAAGTTAATGCACTTATCCAAAAAAATTGTTTGTTCTGTGTTCAGAATTGAGACAGTTCTTGATGCAGAATGGAGTAATTTAAATGTACACAGTGTTGTTACTCTTCTTTAATACTACTGTATTCGATTAGAATAAAACCATACATTAGTATTCTAATAAGAGCTATCAATCAGCTATTGCTGTAAAAAAGAAGGATAAATATTATTCATTCTCGGAAATAAAATTAAGGGTAAATTAACCTGTTTTAATTAGAAAATATATCAAGATCTAGGCCAAAGTATTAAAAACTAGCTATAAGTATTCATCTGTTTTTTTTAATATGCCATATCTGAATTCCATGCCTCTGAAAGAACTTCAGTTTACTAACATCCACAAGGAAAATAACCTCTTTAGTTTAGTTTATATCTATAATTCGTACTCAAACAAAAATGTCTAGTAACATTATAGATAGATAGATAGAAACAACTCATTAATTCTCCCTTCGTCAAGTTTATCATGTGGAAATATCTACATAAAAATTATAGATTTATTTATTTATATGAAAGCATGCTAAAATATAACATTCAGTTCTGTATCACTACTCTGAATCTAAAGGCTTTAGTCTTTCAAATCGTCTTTCGAACAAATTTGTCTGTAGTAGATGTCAAACCACTAGAGTACACTGCAAAATACTCACACACATGATTTAAGATTATACCTTTAAAAGATAAAAAGTGACAACAAAAATCCCTAGAGTAAGTTACAAATAGGTCAGTTGATTCTGACTTAATCCAATGATATGTGGACAGCAAAATAAATATTCATTTCAAATTAGCCACTAATTATAAATATTACCTGCACATCACAGATGCCCAGATTGTTAATCTGTAAGATAAGCAGCAGCATCTACATTCAAATTAGGATCCGTGCTGTAGCAAACAAGAAAATAAAGCGTTAGCCAATTTCTGTAGCATTCAGTGAATAAATACAGAATTATTTAAAAGTGTTTATCTGACTTTTATTTTCAGCTTGGCATATATTATACATGTGTGGACATATATGTCAATAAACCTAAATATCCACAAACCAATGGAAATAATATTCAAACACTTGTTTAAACAAATGTAGTATACTCACATCCTGTGATTTGCTACCATGGCATCCAAATAAACCAGATATTGGGAAACTCTGAGCTATAACATAACCAGAGTACAAGAAGGATCAATTCACCAAGAGAATAAAGTAACATTCTTTGAAATGGTGGCAATTTAATTGTACCCTTGAGGACAGTGAAGCATCCTCAGTTATTGAATTTTGGTTGCTATGAAGTAGGAACTCCAAAATAGAGACTCAAGGATAGACTTAACAGGTTATATTCACTCCTTGAAAATATATATATTAATAAAACTAAGACTAACAAAACCAGGATAGGATTCATTGACTTTCAACAATTTTTCATTACTTAATGCAAGATAGACCAATAGTAAATAAATCCAACACCATAGCTACCCCATGTTACATCTCCCTCTACTTTAACTATTTCCCCAGTGGAGGGTCCCAAGTGACTAGAAGGGATAATCAGTCATGCCTTTGACTCAATCAAGCTTTAATGATGGACACATCTATTATAAGACTTGATGCAAGTGCAGCACTCCTCAAGGAGCACAGGCCATCCTTCAGAAGCAATTAATTTTTTTCAGTGACTATCATGGGGATCACCCAAAACTTGGCTGATTTAACATATTCATGTCTGTGATACTTTTCTTTGCATTTTCATGAATTTCAAAATCAAAATGCAATTTTCTAATGGCTTCAATAAGCCCGTTTCTACAGAAATTGTACTTTGGCATAGTTTTCTCTGGATGTGAACCAGTTATCATCTTCCCTGCAGCTGAAGCCAATGCTTTCAGGTGTCAAGCTAGATAAACATGCTGTATGTCCTTTTAAATCTTTATGTAGGTCATAGTTGCCAGTTCCAGGACATTATGTTCATGATCCAAACATACTTCTGTCTCTGAGTTAGCCTGTGTGACATCTTGTCTATTCTCTATTAAGAGCTATCATTGTGCCTCACTATTTTGTTCTTATTTGGGTATACATGTGTAATGAAGCTTTATGACAAGAAAGTGTTATATTTTTGTGTCCATGTATAAGAGGAGATGTTATTACTCTTGCTTATCCATTTTTCACAAAACAATTCATTTGCACTGTGTAAATAGGTACTCCTAAAACAAGCTAAATATGTCACTGAGTCCCTTTGCCCCTTTCCATTATCTGTAGGAGTGGCATTGCACATAGGCACAGCTATACTCAACAGCATCTGAAACTTTTTCACATAAGAAATAGCTCATATAGAATACAGGAGTCAATGATCTGACTCATTAATCCTGATAGGGACAAGAAGGCCTACATATAAACTGATACTCCACAGAATGGTGATTATTAAAGCCAGTACCCATTTTGGATGGCAGAACTTCATACTTTCTCTGAAGGGTTAACACCAGCTTTAAACAACAGTTTGAATTGTCTTAAGGAAACAATTGACCTCAGACTCAAGTTTTCAACTTGAAGTTATACTAGAGAAAGACTGACTGAAATAGTACTTTTCACACTATTTCTCTATCTTGACCTTAATGCAGAACCTTACTTCTTGAAATGTACCTACAGTGCATACAAAAAATGCACTTTATCTTTTTTCTTAAAATACATCAAGTGCATGCATGGCTGCTGAGTTTCCCAGTGCCCTGTATGCCAACCCTATGTAGGAGACCCAAAAAAGTCATCAAAGTTCTTTGCTTTGCCTGAAGGCATGTTTTGGAAGTTGAAAATTAATATTGTTAGTTAGAGGAAGAAGTTAGCCAGATGGCAGTGAGAGCAGATGTCAGCTCTAGCTTCTTAGCATGCACCAAGGATGTCAGGGAGAAATCTGAAACACTGGGATCTGCTGGGAACAGATTCCTCAAGGGAGAGTCACTGGAGCATTTCTTCAGTGCATTGACAGCTTACAAAACTTTTACGTTGATCATCGAACTGCCTCATGTAGCTTTTATGTCATTCAGTGTCCATAAAACTCTATTTTCCACAGGGCTATGATACTTTCTCTAAACTTGTTTACGATTATCTCAGACCTTCAATCAGCTCCTTTTCACAAATTTGCCTTTTACAGTATATCAGTTCCACACACTGTAACAGATTATATCCTCCCATCTTATCTTACTGTCATGGTTGTCTTGATCTGTAAAGTTCACCTAGTAATGGAAATTTGGAAGCTATCACACTTGAGATTTTAATGAAGTTGTACTCGTCAAAAATAGCTTTAGAGACTGATTCAGTAGAAAGACTAGAGTTTTCAATTATTTTAAAAAAAGAGTAAATAATCTGGATATGTCAAAATATTTAGTTAATCTCATTTAAACTTGTTTTTAATTTAACTGTCCTGAACTAAGAGTTGTGAATTGATGATTCTTAGTTCTTCTGAGCAATGTTTCACATTAATTGAACTGATTACAAGTTACTTCATTGTTTGGATGAAGTGCAGGCTCTGCAGTTCATGGAATGAGTACCTGAACAGGACTTGCAAAGCTCCTACATTCTGTTTTAGTACAACATAGAACTGGAGGGATTTTTTGCCCTCTTTTGTCTTACAGTAAAGCTTCTGACTGCAAAAAAATGCACAATAACAGAAGTCATTTTCAACACAATTGTTGTGATCCTCTGATTTGGATCCATATTTGTCATGGATTGATCCTTATGCTTTGGAAGCATAATCATTTATGGTGCCTATAGACAATGATATTTTAAAATACAAAAATCAAGCTATGTTTATATGTACAGAATACAGTTCTTTTGATATTCAAATTAGAACAGGGAATTAACCATCACAGCAAAGTGTTTCCACCAGAGATCCTGTTAGGAAGCAGAAGTAGATGCAAAACCTTTCTCTAAGGCTTAGTACTTCTCAGTAACTTATGCACAGAAGCTCACTAACTTCCATGTCATTTATTTTCTTAGAGTTTTTAACTAAGAATCCAAGTTGGGGGGTGGGGAAATATATCTGTCTGTTCTTAAATTTTTACATTATTTCCAGCTGGCAACTGCTTCTGTTATTGTGATATCACGAGCCAGAAATATGTATAAAGATACATAGATGAGATTTTTTAAGAATTAAAGTGTTTTAACTTTACATTTAATGACACCTGCAAAACACCAGCATTTTCTACAATACTTATGCCTGTACTCCTAATTCCACTGCCTTTCCCTTTAAGCTTTTCAAGACTGAAATTCTCCTGTATCCATACTCTGTAGAGCAGATGGGAGGAAACTACCAGTCCTGAGCAGTTCTTCAAATCCCTTGGTTTAGAAAAAGCAGCCTTGACCTTCAGAAATAAAGCTGGTTATAAATAAGTCTGGTCTCAGTAGCTTTGGGCAAAGAACTTATTCTATCCCACCCAAAAATAGTGAGAGCACAAAAGAGTGGGATAACTGATCTGTAAATTAGTATCCATGTCAATTTTGGTATCATTTTGTATTATTTGTATTCCAATTTTAGTCCTTCCATCTCTGATATCTCTGGGCCCAGTATACTTTCTCTGCTGTTGGAATAATTGAATCACAGGGATAAACCAGTGTTGTGCTGAGACTGTGATTAAAGGTGACTAATGTGATAAGGTCCCAGTTAGTCAGAGGCATACTTTGCTGTAGTTGGTATTTGTACCAACCAGTAAATAGACTGGGGTGAGCAGCAGTGGGTCAAGTTCTTGAAAAGGGCCAATAGTGGTCAATAGGAGACACAAATCTGAAATAATTCAGGTAATGCATGTTATTTTTTACCTTTCAGATGAGAAATAAGTCTTTTAATGGAGCAGATTTGTTTTCAATTATAAGCACACAAAGATAAAAGTCCAGCAGGAGTTCCTCAGAAGGGCAGTCTGCTTGGGTCTGGTTATTTCCAAGTTAGCACAAGTCCCTGCTAGGAGACCAGGCAAACCTCACCTTCTTCCTTTCATCTCTGAAACGGCAGCTGGTGCTCAGGGTTAGATTATGAGACAAACGCCAATGAAATAAGCACATCATTCTAACAATACTTCTGTGTGAGACTTGAACATTAGCATTAAATGGCTATTAAACCTGGAAAAAATGTGTAGCTCTAATTGGAAAAGGAGATAAAACACAACCTTTTGCTGATTTCAACATCATAAAACATGAAAGCTGCAAATTATTATTTTTAGTCAATTTGAAAAGCTATAATAAAACACGACTGTTATTATTGAATACTAATAATTACCCTGAAATTATTTACCAATATTGTCAGTAACATAATATACTATAACTTACACAATTCCGATGTTTCGAACTAGCAATAGATTTGCATTCTTGTAGCAGTTACTGAGGTTAAAATATGGATCTGTTCTTTCAAAAAGAAACTTACTTCTTGACACATTATCTGAGTAATTACATTGTCTAGAAGGTAATTTGAAGGTGATCAGTTAGTGTGCTGACAGTAGACATTCCTCAGCAGATTTTTGCTAATATATTTTAGAATGTGTAACCATTTCCAATTATTTTCCTTATATATTCTGAATTCTTACTAAGTTGCAGAACTACAGGCACCTTCACGTTTGGTTTTTTTTCAAATACTATTTCTCTTAGTTTTTTTTTGTTGGTTAGTTGTTTGTTAGTTGTTTCTTTTTTAAATTTTATGTAAGATCTATCTCATACACAGCAATTTAAAGTAGTCTCTTTCTGTTCCATAATATTCTAATAGCTACTTTTGCTATCTCTTAATTATTCATTCATACATGTCAGGATTTTGCTGCTTTATAATAACCAAACTATGCCCCAGAAAATGGAAAAGCAATTTGGAAAACCAATGCCAGCTGGGAAGATCCTATGTACATCATCAGTGAAGATGAGAACAAAGCATGAGGTTCAAATTATCTATGGGACTACTGCCATTTATGCCAGTTGATTGTTGGCTGCTCAGGTAGGAGGTTTACAACTTCAAAACAAGAGTTGCACAATTCTTATTCTGCTTATCTGCTTTTTAATAAGGAAGAGTATTTCTTTTTCAGGAATGGCTCTGAGGTAGATTGTCATAACATCACTGTGTAAAAAGAAATACTACCACAGCGAGAGATCCCAGAAACTCTGGGTCTAACAAAGAACTGTCCTCAGAGATGTCATGGATGAGTGATATGAGGAATGGTGATGGATATGAAGACAAGGAATGTGGCTGAGGAAAACCAGTGCCCTTTTAGTAAGTTACCTCTACTATTTGAGCTAGACTGGTGAAACAACCTATTAAGTCTCTGAGAAATGGCTGTAGCACTCTTTGCTACAATGGACTAGATGACATGTAAGCATAGAAAGAGACATGTAAACTCTTTACATTCTATGTAGACAGCTGTGGTTTTCTACAACATGAGGATTTTTATTACTCCTCTACTTGGCTTACTTCTACATGTTTGAATATAATTTAAAACAAAGTTTTAGCAATTATCAAATCCTATTTTTTTCCTTAAATAGCAAAGTATGCATAAGCTCATACTGTGTAAAATTTGTCAGTCTTTTGACTCAGAGTTGAACATTTATTTGCCAACATCTGTTCAACCAAAACACTGATTCTGAGAACCACTATTTGAGATGTAATTACAGTATAATGCAGTTCATTTAAATATAAAGCTAATATGTGCTTGAGTTGTCACAGTCCTTTTCCATATATAATAACTCTGCAAAATTACTTTGCAAGTTACCTACCTAGTCATAATTTTCATTATAATACAGAAAATAAAATAATAGTAAAAAAAACCCCAAAACAGCAACAAAAACCCCAGCTGATTTATTTTTTATATGTCTGGCTCTGATAGTCTTTTCACTACTCTGCACCTTAGTTTCCATGCCTCTAAAATGAGTGCTAAACTCCTTTGTAAAGTGCTCAGCAATCTCTTAAAATTGTTCTGTAAGAGTATGATAGTACAAGGCTTTATTATTGTTTACCTAAACTGTTAAAAAATCCTCTCATCACAGAATTAAGCCTCCTGTAAGGATTGATGAAGGTAGTTAAGAAGGTTCAATATTTGGTTTAGAATGCATAGAAGACCAAAAGAAACTGCATAGTAAAGCCCTATAAGAGCAACACGATGCAATCATTTAGCTGTTGGGTTATTTTTTTGTTGTTGTTTTTGAATTCAGACTATCAAAATGGTTAATACTTCATGAAAATGCAAACCAGACAGAAAAAAAAAAACAACAAACAGTAGTTAATAGAATAATTGCAAGGTGGCGGCAAGGAGCAAATTGTATAAAAGATAATATAGCTGAATACAGAAGCAACATTCCTTAAAAATATTACTAAAAATTTTTCCAGCTCTCACTATATGTCCCTGGAGATGCATGGGGGTTATGTTTGCTCTTACTCTGTTTAATCTCTGATTTTTCTGTTAGAATTGGATGGTTCAGAAACTCAGTCTGTCAACAATCCTTCATTATTTGGATGATTTTCCATTTCTTGCTACAGAGTGCCACAAAGCACATCCATAAATCAAAACTCCCTTTGAGCACAAGAAATCAAATGATTTAAAAGTTACTGTAGAAAACAAAGATATTGCTAGTGTTAAGGCACAAAAATGGGTAGTCAGGATGTGGATATGGGTGCTATTTGTGGCTCAGCTCACAATCTATGAGTAATGTGGAACACAGGGTCTCAGTTTCCAGCTAAGCATCACAAGGTTAAAAATCACAGCAATTTTTTTTGAGGCTTGGGGAGATCAAATCCATGAATGTTGAAAGCAGCTATGTGGTACAGTGATAAAGGAACTAGATAAATAGGAAGAGGTGAATAAAAAGAGAGGAACAATTTATTTGCTGCAGAGAACATCTTTGCAAAGACTCCACTTCCATGTTCTTAACCTGTCCTTTAGACCTTGGTAAAGCCTCCAGAATGGAGTTCTGCAACTGAACTTTTGAAGACACCTTCTCAAAAAAGGAGAAATCAAATTTCCACTGAATTCCAGTATATTATCAGTGCCTAACTTTATACTTGAAAAATCCCATCTCAAATGCTTAACTATTTAAGGAGTGAATGGATTGTCCTTATGGGTCTCCCTGGGCTGTTTGAAGAAAAGCCCTAGTGAATTTCCTACCATACATAAATTCAGTACAGCTATTATATGTTACAGCTGAAGCACATTTGCATAGCATTCACTTTTAAGATATGGTAGGTGTTAGTTTGAACAATTTCTCCACCTTGAGCGCTCATTTTGGTTTGACGTGACTTTTTCCTTATTTTTCCCTCGAGGTTCCTGGCTGACATGCAAAGAAGGCAGGTCTACCTTCTTCAAATAGGCAACCATTGAATAAAGAATTTGGTGTCACAACTGCATGTTTCTCGAGTTCTGTCCTCATTAGTCCCTAAATGAAGGAATGTTATAAATAACAATACCATTACTTCAGCACTCTGCAGCAGGATACTACCTGGTGTATATTGTTAATTCTACCTGCCTTAGTCCAAAAAATAGAGAACACAGTCTAGAGGCAAAGTCAAAAGACTTGTGGATTTCAGGAATTATTTTTTCACTGATAAATTCCTTAAGCAATGACCTTGAGCAAGTCATTTAATCTCTTTGTTCCAGATGCTCAAAGGTGCTTAGGTATATAATTTCCATTAATTTCTGTCAGACTAGTGAGGATATATGTGCCCCAGTGCTCTATGTGAAAAATAGAGATTCTGTCTCTGTATGTCACAGAGGTCTTCTGTGCATCTTGTCAAAATGTGTTCATTAATGTACTTAGTTACTCTAGTGATGATGGTTCTGCCTAAGAAAAAGAGATTTAATTCATTAATTGCCACATAATACCACTGAGACCAAAAGCTGGAAATTACTCCAAAGGTAGAAATATACATAGATAAGAATAAAGGAAAAACCAAGAATTTTGTCAGAAAAAGCCTGCTTTTCTTTCAAATTTTTAATATAGTTTTTTGTGTCAGAAAGTGCAAGACACCTGTCAGCTGATGGAGAAAATGTAGGGGGGTTTCCCCTGGGTGAGTTATTCCAGAACTGCTCTCTCCAGAGCTTTTTGCACCTTCCTGTGAAGTATCTGATATATAATATTCAATGTTAAAGTCAGAATATCCATCCCAAAAGATTTCACTTAAAATGAATACCCTCTTTTTCCCCAAGACATCAAGTAGGACTTGAAAGGATAATTGATACACTGTTTTTTAAAGAAGAGGTTATTTAAGATGAGATTTTTCAAGGAATACAGGAGAGTTACGTGCTGAGACCTTATTGGAATTCAACAGAAATATTTCTTTTTACTCCCTTAGAGTGCCTTGGAGAAGTTCAGTTGTAGAAACTCTATTTTGAAGCCCTTATTGATGCTTAGAAAAGTTATATGGTTAAGGGTCTTAAGGATTGTATCTATATCGGCTGATAACTTTAACCAGCGTGTGTTCACCTTAGAACTATGCCATGCATGAAATCACCAGCAGTGCAATGAAGAAGTATATTTTATTGGAGGTACAGTAGGCTCTGCTCAACTTCAAAGTGGAGGTTAATCCTGAACACTGGTTCCCAAATTCAGAAAAGCTTAACAGAGTGTGTGCTGTTCACCCTTAGTATGGATCAATAGTCAATTTTGAACATTGCTTGGAAAGTATTCAGAAGGCAATTATACGATTGCAGGAATGTGGGAGATTACTGCAGACAACTTAGTATGACTGCTCTGTGGCTGAAGAATGTGAAGAATTTCAGACAATGTCAGGTAGCCTGCAAAATTAAAGGCAGTAGTTAAATTACAAAAGAATTCTACTGTTCTTGAGAGTTCGTTGTTTAGTGGAAAAAAAGACTAATTGTACCATACGGCTTTGAATTAATACCACATATTTACTGAGAATTTAGCATAATTTGGGGGGTCTAAGATTATGAAGTTGAAAGAGCTAGAATAAGCTGGAAAAGAAGCCAGTTGAATAACTTAGTATTTTCCTAAAAACAATAATTCATGAGATCAAATGCATAGACCAATATTTGTGCAGTAGTTCTTCAACTAGATCAGAGTACAAATTATGGGAAATAACAGAGCTTTACAAACATCAGCTAGAACCTTGCTTTCTAAATCCTTACAATCTCCCATTCATTTCAACAGAAAGCTCTATACCATTTATATGAATTCATACCCTGGATGAAGAAGGATCATTAACACATACTTTCAACCTTTCAAGGACAGGTGACCTAACTAAGAGCTGAAGATGTTCCTGCAAGATTTTGCTAAAAGAACAGTTTCTGAACCATACGGAAAAAGCAATTGGTACTATCTATTCAAACTGTATCTAGAATGCTGGGATTTTTGTTTCAAATATAGTATTAAAATGCTATGAGTTTCTTTCTTCAAACTAACATTGATCAGTGTTGATAGTACAGTTAGAAAGTGCTACCAAGTTTTAAAAGCTAATGTTTTATATTTAACTTTAAAAATGCATGAAGAAGGCTTATCCCTAAATGTCAGTTAAGCACTTAAACAGAATTCATAAAGGCGTAAGGTAGTGGAAGCATACAGTGATCAGCTTTTTCATGAGCACTAATTTTGCAAAAAAAATTAAAGTTATGATGATTCTTCAACTGTCTATGAATAAAAAAGGAGTATGGGAATGGAAGGTTATTAAAAGCCAGAAAAATCAACTGTGTGGTATTTTTAACTTCTTTTCTTTAGTATTTATTATTATTATTGTGACTTGTGGAGATTAAAGAGTAGCCTTCACTTTTGATAAATCACAAAGATGTAAGCTAATAGCTTCAAAGCACTCATATAAAGGATGAAGAATTTTAAACAAAGTACTCACATACTTAATTCTCTTTGAAGTTCTTAATTTTAATGTAACTTAAATATTTTACAAAAATAGCTATGTATCTAGATTTTTTTTGCTACAACTCCTTTGACAATGAAGCAGTTTTGCAATAACTGTAGGGTTTTTTTATTGCTTACGCTCTTCAATTTTCTGTAGAATGATAGAAAAGTACAAAAGTACAACTTGTTGCCTTAAGTAAGGAATGTTTGTGATTCATTTATCTAACATCTTAATTTCAAATATATCTGTTTAGAGTGTGTAAGTGACTATCCAAAGGACAGTTAAAAGTATAATTTAACAAAATACTCATGAATAAATATAAAATCAGACCTATAAATAGAAATATGAGTTATATAAAAAAAAAGAAAGAAAAAAATATCTGATCCTTATTTGATAATTATGAAAATACAATCATATTACTCTTTGGGGATCTTCTATTGATACAACTGTTATGAGATTTAAATTCTGCTATTATTATCATGACTGGTTCTTCTTTCTTGTGTGTTTCTACAAAAATGCATATACAAAGAACATTAATTCTCTTCAGAATTGTGGTTGAGTGTTATATCCCTGTAAAGTCTGCAGGAAATCTATGCATGCCATCTGTAATCTGAACATTTTGCTATGGTAATAAAAAAGGAGCAGAAATGTAATATTTTCTAAAAATTTTAACTCATAACACAACTAATTGTATTTAAATCTTATTAAGACAGTATTTAATTTGGCTTTTTAGAGTTTGAGAATGCTGTTATTTGTCTCCTTGACTTTTAAACTAAACCAATTATTTAAAATACATTGTCCTTTTGAAAGTAAAAGCAAAATTAAAATGGAACCAAATTAATCTTAGTTATTTTTTTTAAGAAATTGAGATTACTTTATTTAAAAATCTGTTTTCTATCAAGAAATTTTGTCTTTACCTCCTGGGAGCTGAAAATGGACTTATACTACAACATAGTTTCTGCTGTCCTATTGCAAAGATTTCAACAGTACAGTAAAGATAATAGGCACTCTGACTGGAAGAATGAACTGGCTCAATTATTTCAGAAAAAGAGATCTTTTTGCACAAGGAGAAGGAGACTATTCCTCTTATGTTAGTCTGAGGAGTATCAAAACCAACTGAAGGTGTTATATTAACTATGTGGAATATTTGCCTTATCCCAGTAAAATGACAGATAATCTATACCATAAACACAGAAGAATGAACAGTTTATAGCTCCTCTGGCCCGAAAAATTAATGTGGTAGAGTACAATGTTGTGTGCACCATCCTGCAATGGTTTTCTTTTCATATCAGCAATGCTATGCATAGCATAACTATACACATGTATCAAAATTCAAAGTCCCACAGCCTATCCTGAAGGAGAAGCAGTGATTCTAACGTGAAGCTGATATTCAATCAAGCTCAATATATCATTATTAAGTATGCTACTAAAATATTAGTAACATAATTAATAAAATGATCATATTCCACCTGCACATGAGATCAGGCTATGAGAGTTTCTCAAGCAAATTTTCAAAATGGCATCCTCTGAACTATTCCTTTGGAGTGTGTATCTTGACAAAGAATTACATGTTATGATTAGTCCCAGAAAGGAAATTGACTGAAGTATTTCTATTGCTTTTCCTGATAAAATCTCATTTCAGCAGAGGTTGATGACATTTGACACACAAGTGTAGGAAACTCCCAGATGACATCACTGAATCACTGGCACTCATGAGTTTTCACTACTGGACCTCACATTATTGTCATACAGAACCTCATATTTGAACCCATCTTTCTCATTCTCCCAGTTGCATCTCTGTACTCAAGTTTCAATTTATCTGTAACACTGCTCAGCTCAGTCATCCAAATTGTCTGTTGCTTAGGAAGCATCACAGCGTCTGCTCGTGTCACTTTCCAAGTCTCACTTTCTGCTGGGGAAGATGAGAAGACACAAGGAGACTGAAGACCTAAATCTCACTCTGGATTTTGGACACAACTCAGTCATGAAAATATACATCTAGATCTTTGCTACCCAAACACCATAGTATATACTTATTTTTTTGTGGATTTTTAAATACCTTTCATTTCTTTATTACTGTATCTTAATTATAGCAGTTTAGAACATGTGTTTTTTTCACTTCTGAGAACAAGAATCAGCTCAAACGTGAGCCTGCTTACTCTTGACCCATTTGCATTCATTTTGGTTCTGCATCAGATTAATAGAATCTGTATGTATTAGATTTCACAAAAAGGAAACATCACAGATAACATGCTTTATTTTTTCCTCAAACTGAAGTTTTCTACAAGGTTAAAGTGTATGGCAGATGAAGCTCTTTCATGCTTATATTTCTTCTGTTATGACTATCACTGGCACATATTCTTAAGTCTTAGTTCTATTAATTGGCTAGCATTTTCCCTGAAGTCTAGTTTTGTGCACTATTAATTTTACATGCCTTTTCCATCAAGATTGCAGGACTGGAAAAAATGAAAACCGAAAAAACCACCTCACAACTTTGATCACAGGAATACCTTAGCAGTTAATATATAATTATAAGTTTTAAAATTTGCTCTATTTACTGAAATTTCCTTTTCTTTAAATGAAGGAAGTGGGGTAGGAATCACACCTTAGCTAAAGGGAAAGCTAAATAATATCTTGATTGTTTATGTATGTCTTAAGCTCTCATTCAGCTAAACTACCACAAGCCAATAGAGTCTGCTTCTTCATCTCCCTCACATCAAGCAGTGAAAGTGCTTCCAATGTAAGCAAAGAAAATAAAAAGTAACATTTTCCCAAATTCACAAAAGCTTTTGCTCCAAAAGACTCCTGCTTCAAATTTGCTGCAGAAGATTAATGTTCCTCATATGAAATTCTTTTTACAATTTCTTGACCTTACTGACTTTAGTTGCAGACTGCTTCAGCTTACTGACTCGGCCCATCTGGCGCTAGAACAGTTTAATACCCTCTCTTTCACTCTCTTCTCTCTATCTTCTCTATCTCTCTTCCCCAGGTCCTATGAGAATCTGATCAAATAAAACTATGGATGAATCAGACAATATTATGTATTCTGATTTTGAGTTTAAACTCTCACATGTCCATGAGGAACCAATGTAATAGCTCAAGAATTTTGGAGGTAACTAGGCAGTGAAAATTTATTTACTGAAAATTAAATCCTGACTAACATTCTTTATTTGCTTTATGTGGTGAAGTGCTACATATGTGATAAATCACTAGAAAGAGAAGGACAAAACAGATTGATGCACAGCAATGGACACAAAATGCACTGGAGAATTTTAAAAATGCATTTTATAAAATCTCTTTACTCCATAAGTATGTCACTCTTGCTATGCATTTCTGATGCAGTGCTGCAACTTTCAAAGATTTTATTTCAGAATAGTTTGAAAATTGTGAAGCATGGACCAAGACAAACAACAAATGTTGCCCCATACTTTTAGCCTAGGCCCTGTTAAGTAACTTAACATTAGGGTTCTATCATGACCAAAGCAGGAAGAGATTGTCATCTAATGATGGGCAAATGTCCTTTCACTCTTGATGAGGCTGCATTACTCATAAGTATAAATTGTTGTCTTATTTTAAAATTCTTTTTGCATGGGCTGAATTCTCTGATTAATAAAAAAGATTTTTTTTCTGAAATCATATTGAAGAACAAGGGGAGAGAAGTAAGAAAGGAGAAAGGAGAAGGATAGTCTGAATGATATTTTTAGCTGTGTCTCTATCAAAACTTAAGTTACAGTACTTTTTCCTCTGACATACACCACTAGGAATAAATATAATGAAGGTTAATTTCAGATTTTTATTCTACTTTTTCTTTATGCTTTCCCTTCACAAGGACATACACTTTCATATTTGTATTTAGTCATATAATATAACACTATATTCTAGACTCTGGCCTAAGAACCTTAGAAGTTGTTGCCTAAGGTGCTTACTGTAGCTGGATTTCAGGACTGTTTATGTAATTACTTTTCCCTGGTGTCCTGCCAGTACACAATGAACAATAATTTGATTTGTCTTATACTTTTCTCCATGCACCTACTGTCTTGTAACTAACAAGCTAAAATAAACTTGAAAAAAAAAAAAGCAGCAGAAGAAAACACTTTTGATTAAAAATGGATGAAATCTATGCCCCTTGATGGAATAGGCCAAAATGCATGTTCTGTGGAAAATAATAATTAAAAAAAAAAAGTTAAGAAAATAAAGCTTTATTTGAGCTGAAACTAGGATTTTCTGGGACTAGGATGTAGTCATTCAAAAATAGAATTTAAATCACATATGTCCAGTGATGCAATCCCAAGCCTCCCTGTTCAGCATTATCTCCCTTACTCTAAAGGTGCCATGAGGAATGATTGGTTGATAAAAGTTTTGCCCTTGTATAGTATTCTGTTTCTACATGCGTTCAAACCTCCCTCAATCTGAGAAGTGCAGCACCTATACACAACCTAAGCTTAGGCAGGTGCTTAACTCTTCTCCACAGGGTCCTCTAAAGATCTTGGTCTAATGAGTATTCTCTGATCTCACTATACACATAGCCATTAGAAAAGACTCTTTGCAAAGGTATGGATGAAGTTACTCTTTTATTATAGATCTGTTAAAGGAAGAGATGATGGCTAGAAGATGCATCCAAACTGATGTGTAATGCTCTGACTCTTATTCAGCAGCTTGAATATTAACATGCTATTCAGTCCATCAGAATTCAAACACCCACCTATCTGGGAGGGATTTGAATATGTATCTCCTATCTATAAAGACATAGAGACTTGCTGTAATAGCTCTCTTCTAATCTATTCAACAAAAATATTTCTGACTAAAAAATTTTTATGTCAGAGAAAAAATTTAAGAGTAATCCTATATCTCTATGACTAGATCATTCCTTGCATGAGAGACACTTAGTAATCCGTGTTTCTTTTAATACTGACATTTTTATATGAAATGCACACCCAGGTCTTGAAGTCCTTTTTATGATTTAGGGCCTATTGAAACACATGCAAGAGAAATTGCAGTGCTGATATAAAACTAGTAGGAGGAAGCATTTCCTACTGTTCAAATTCATGAGCTAGGGAGTCTTTTTGCTAATGATTCCTACTGTTACACATAATGCACTGAAAAACAGTAGGTATTAGCTTAGTAAAGCTATTGTGAAGTATTGCCAATGACTAAATGGAAACAGGTATAGATCTTCTCTCATAATGGCATTACACCAAGTTCTGCATTGCTTTGTTCCTTTGCATGACCACCTGCAATTCAGTGGAGTTAGCCAGATATAAATACAGAGAAAGGCTTGTGTTAAGGAATGCTGTCCTAAAGAAGTGCAGCTACTGTAGATGAATACCAAAGCACTTAGAAGGAATGAGAGCCACAGAATTAAAGGTTACTTAGTTCTTTAAAGGACAGAAAAATAAGGGAGAGTTGTTTTATTGTTACTGACTTTTTTCCACATCCCCCAGTTCTGAATCCATTTCTCAAGTTTACGGATTCCCTTAGAGGAAAAAAAAAAAAAATAAAAAGTTGCAGGGACTTTCAGTTACCTATTCTTCAGAATTAACCTTTTTCATGTCTTTTTTTTTTTTTCTTCTCTACTCCCTGTGATTTACACAAGTTTAGTATTTTAACAGCCTAGGAAATGCATTGCCTCTCAGAGCTAAGATATAGATTTATCCTGTGAAGAGCTGAATGCCCTTGACTCCTCTTGACAGCAAACACGTCGTTGGATGGAGACCACAGGTGTTACTCCTGAAGAATGAGCTATAAACCCAGCATTTTATTTATAACAAGGTATGTAAACTCTAGATTAAATGGAGATGACAAGACCACATGGAAAGGGTAAGTAAAAAAATAAATCATCTTCCTATGAATACATATGTCAAGACCATTAATATGGCTGGAGCTGAATGAGAAAATATTCCTCACTGATATAGATTGAATATTTAGGATGACATTTATTTGAAAGGATTTAGACAAAAAAAATCACATGACTCTTGAAGGATTTACTGAACTTTCATGAAAGGTCAATGAAGGCTGATTTTTGAAGCCACCTCTTACCAGCCCTTAGTGAGATATTAGTAACTTATTCCCTGAGACTCTTGTTAAGATTTTTGTCAAACTCTAAGGCTAGCCTTCACGCTACTAATGGATTTTTGTTTCAGCCAAATTAAAGAATGTTACAACACATAATTCTGTGATAAATGTTAAAAACCCATCAAGGAAGGTATTGATCTTCACAGAAGAGTAACATTTTCCTGTGTGAATAGATTCACTAAAAATCAGTATTGAAAAGGACATTAAGATTAAACTTTATATTTTGCATTGGGCACCAAGAGTAGATTTGGGAGTACATAAAAGTAAGACCAAAATTTTCACTCTGGTCTGATATTTGAAGGAAAATCAAGTTAATGTTTTAAGTTCATATTATTTTTTTTTTCCCTGTAGTTCTTTGTTCCTAACTTTTGTGGTTAAGAAAAGTGATGAAAATCTCTATCCTCACCTCAGCTCTCAGTAGCAGAGGAGTTTACTAGAAATTGTAATCCAAATTGGATGCTGTCCCCTGTCGGAGAACATGGTCTATATGAACTGTAACTCTCTTGAAACATTGGAGTAGTCTGATATTAAATAAGAGGTTTTGGTGGTCTAGTCAAGCAATTTCCTATTTTAATAAATTTTTTTATGTTTTTCATTAAATCATACCTGTTTTCCATTAAAGATGAAGAAAAATATAGCTTTCGTTTGTTTTGTTGTCTTTCTTCAACACTTTGTATAGTGTAAAGATTTTATTTGCTTTTTGTTTATTTGTTTGTTTTGTTTGTTTTCCCAGAGCACGTGGTTACAACTTAATATGTAACACCATACTTAAATTAATCACTAGGCAAAAATTATTTCTTCCTCCTCTTCAGGAATAACCTACAACATTGGAACAGCCTGTGCCATACACAAACTAAGCTCAATTTTTGTAGCCAATATTATAAAGACTTGAGGCCGTATTTTCCCCCTTGTTCATTTTCTATTCCAGTGATAATGCAACAGTATGCATCTACACCATAGTCAGAGAAGCTCAGTCAGAAATGGTGATACGTATTCCCTTTTACTCTCTACAAGAGGTTTGCAGTCCACATCAGAGACTAGTATTTTGCACTTCTGCAAAAATAGATTATACTTCAGCCACAGTGAAAAGAAAAAGCTCAGTTTTAGTATTTGGGTATGGTAAATCAAAACCTAGGGATTATTTATTTCGTTATCAAAGGGAGAAAAAAAGGTGATTTCTAGATTATGAGTACTCAGGTGATAACATTATTGTCTGTAAGCAAACCTGTTATAAGGACTTTTGTGTGAATTTATTTTCATATGAGTATGTTATTCAATATACTTAGCAACTGTAAAATATCACATCAATTTAATTCCCCTAAAATGGCAACCTCTTTTCTTTTTCTCTGCAATTACAGGATATTTCTCTAGTGTAGAGATTTTTGGCAACCATGCTAAGACAGATCAATAGTATAAAACTCATCGTGGTGTAAACACTGATTGAAAGAGTGGATACGTTTCTTGCAAATGCTTCATATCATAATCTTGTAAGTCAGACAAACAGTTGACATCTAAGATATCAGATGTCTACTAACTATGCTAGGTTATTAAAAACTTGCTAATTCACATAATTCTCAATGGAAAAGAATATTAATTAATTAATTCTTAGGAAGAATATTATCACCAAGGTGTCTCCGTTTAAGGGTCAGAGACAGAGG